>NW_023493660.1:755000-885000 GCF_013265735.2 Oncorhynchus mykiss
TCTTCAGGGTTAAAATCATCTCGACAACCAGAGGAAGATAAAGGATCGTCAAGAACCAATAAAGAGCATTATTCTTAACCCAGACCACCCTCCATACTCCTATCAGAGAGATGAGGAGGAATAGCGACCGGGTAACAACCGCACAGATAAACTTCACGATCATCTTTTTGTCTGGGTCGGAGAAATACTATACAACTCCAGCTGCCTCATTAACGGGGCATGCTTCTAGTCTGCTCGCTGTCAGCCACTTCACCACACCGTTGAAAAAGTGACCGTTTAGGCACGCCTCCGCACAACGAATACCCAATGCGTGCTGCCGGTGGCAAAATGCTGCGCTTGACGCGCGACATTGCAAAGCAATTAGTTGAGTAAAAGTAAATGTTACATGTTTAAGGGAGTTGCATGTAGGAAGTATTATTATACGGTGCATTCGGAAAGTATTCAGACCCGTTTCTACATTTTGTTACGTTACAGCCTTATTCTAAAATTGATACAATTCTTTTTTTTCTCATCAATCTACACTACACTACACCATGATGACAAATCGAAAACAGTTTTTTAATTTGAGCAAATGTATAAAAAATTAACACATAAATACCTTATTTACATTAGTATTCAGACCTTTGACTACGAGACTCAAAATTGAGCTCAGGTGCATCCTGTTTCCATTGATCATCCTTGAGACGTTTCTACAACTTGATTGGAGTCCAACTGTGGTAAATTAAATTGATTGGTCATGATTTGGAAAGGCACACACCTGTCTATATAAGGTCCCACAGTTGACAGTGCAAGTCAGAGCAACCCCCCCAAATAATAATTTTAAACTACATTGTTGGCTAGAGGCTCGTAAGTAAGCATTGTAAGTAGTAAGGTTGTATTCGGCGCATGTGACTTATACAATTGGATTTGATGGAGCAGTGTGATGGCGATTGCATTGTCTGTAATGCACGAACACGTCTCATAAAAGTCATGATGTTTTTGTTTGGTTAGCTTTTGGAAATTGTAGAAATAAAAACATTTCCTTCTTCAGAAGTTCCAACTAGGCAGGCTAACGTTAGTTAATTTGCTAGGTATCATACAGTAGGCGTATATTAATAATGATATAGTTAATATAAGTAGACATGCAATCATAATTGACTGTAGCGTATGTAAAGCACCCATAAACTACCGGTGGCTGAAAGCACAATCGTCGCGGAACGAACGAGTGACACCTTTCCGGGAAAGGCCGGTCCATTTTTTAAAAATCATTCCTGCCTCCTTCGCCCTGCAAGTGTATACTCGTCAGACGTTATGAAACGTTATCAGAAGCGTCCACTTAATTTGAGGGCTGAGGGGACAGGGGGTGTCGTTTAAGTGTTTGGAAAGCAACCCTAAAGCAAATACGAAGCTGAATCAGGAAATTAATGTCCACTCTTCATTGCAGATCCCGCCTTCATTCTTGTTTGATAATTTCTCGAAATCTAAAAGCACAACATAGATTTAAGCTAGTGTCTTAAGTAGCTGAACATGTTATTACTCCAACCAAGTGAAAGAGAGAAATTACACGTTTTCATTTTCATCAAAAAGTTCGGTGCGAGACAACCGTTAACCCGAAGACATATCTCTACCCATGAGTTCAGCCAGTCACCATGTCAACGCCTGGTTTTCTATTGGAGAAGCAGCTTCTGCGCCTCTTCCATACTGTACTTTCATTGACTTTGTTTTATAGAGGAGACGGTATGCTATTCGGCCAAAATTAGAAGTACCAGTACGGCGCTCCGGACCGCACTGGTTACAGGTTGACTAGACAGATCTAACACAGTGTTGCCAACTCCTCAGTATGGAAAGTAGCTATTGGCGGTTCGCTTTTTAATTTATTTTTATTTGTCGCTAGAGGGGTCTGAATACTCGCTAAGTTGACAACACTGCGATTCTAGAATCAGCTTTATCCATCTCGATAGACCAGACTGCCCAGAAGCTCACCGCCCGGAAGCTCATCACCCGGACCGGAAGCTCACCGCCCGTCCACTGTGGACATGTTGCCATGGTAACGCCGGTGACTAAAACATGTCTGCAAAAGGGAAACAAAGCAACAAATCAGCGGATAAAAATGCAAACGATAGAAATGACGTTGAGTCCAAAGTAGGAAGATATGTTAAAACCCTATTAATATTGAATATTATTTTAAATATTTACTATATCATTTGTCTGGTTATTATTTGACAAACTGTTATCATAGCCAGAGCTAACCTAGTTTGGCCTGCTAACCAAACTCAACTTGTGTTCTGAATCCAATTAATACAGGAAAATTATGCTGAAAAAGCCAACCCTCAATGGAAACTTATTTCCCATGAACAAATCAACACGCTGTTGGATTTGACAGTGGAACAAGTGCAATTGTAAGTAACGAGGATATATAGGCCTACTGGCCAGTTTATTTGGAAGTGTTTCATGTATGCCAACCTTTTGTTTTACAACAGCCAGTTTGAAGAAATACTTGGTTTGAAGAACTACCAGACGTGTCTGAAGGAGGCTTCCCTGTTGGACTACTTTGTCTCTGGCTTCTGGTGGACCAGGGAGATGAACTACACCTGTCAACAGATCTCATTCATCATGGCTCTACTGCAATTGTTACTGGACAATATCAGTGGTAAGTCAGAGGATTTATAGGTAACAGACAGTATCAAATCAAATTTTATACGTCACAGATCGAATCCCCGAGCTGACAAGTTACAAATCTGTCGTTCTGCCCCTGAACAAGGCAGTTAACCCACTGTTCCAAGGCCGTCATTGAAAATAAGAATTTGTTCTTAACTGACTTGCCTATTTAAATAAAGGTAAAATAAAAAATAAATAAAATTAGCAGATGTTATTGCGGGTGTAGCGAAACGCTTGTGCTTCTAGCTCCGACAGTGCCGTAATATTTAACAAATTACACAACATAAACCCAATACACACAAATCTAAGTAAAGGACAAGTGATGTCAGAGCGGAACGGACTAAGATAGAGTATGTCTTGCATTTCTCATCTCATATGTACATATGAGATGAGAAATATGTACATATGAGATGAGAAATGCAAGATATGTAAACATTATTAAGTTAATGAGATACCGTAGAATAGTATAGAATAAAGTATGAGATGAGTAATTTACTGTGCAACCTATTATTTTTTTATTTTACCAATTTCGTGGTATCCAATTAGCAGTATCTTGTCTCATCGCTACAACTCCCGTATGGGCTTGGGAGAGACGAAGGTTGAAAGTCAAGTGTCCTCTGATACACAATCCAAACCAAGCCGCACTGCTTCTTAACACAGCGCGCATCCAACCCGGAAGCCAGCCGCACCAATGTGTCGGAGGAAACACCGTGCACCTGGCAACCACTGCGCCCGGCCCGCCACAGGAGTCGCTGGTGCGCGATGAGGCAAGGATATCCCTACCGGCCAAGCCCTCCCTAACCCGGACGACCTAGGCCAATTGTGCGTCGCCCCACGGACCTCCCGGTCGTGGCCGGTTACGACAGAGCCTGGGCACGAATCTCTGGTGGCACAGCTGGCGCTGCAGTACAGCGCCCTTAACCACTGCGCCACCCGGGAGGCCGCAACCTATAATTTTGATTTGTTACCACGAGTGTGCCCCAACCAGGGATGGAGAAACTTGGGGTGTGGGACACAAAATCTGAACTCATCATGACCGGCCACAGTGGCTCGCAGGCCTGCATATACACATCTATACCCACACATGCAGACAGCCTTTTTGTTTGCCCTAAGTAACATTTAGTTGGGGTCCCACCCCACCCTGCGAGAATTTCTAAGTTGCCCCCTTCATGACAGCAGAGTGAAGAAAATAGAGTTAATTTCCTTCAAAACTTCACAATTTGAGATAATGTTGCCGTTTGAAAGCAAGTTTCCTGCAATTCTACTCATTTTGCCATGGAACAGAGTCATGGAGGGAAGACTGAGCAATGTATAACTAATTTCAGGCAATTCTACTCATTTTGCCCTTTATTAGGGACTGTGTGTTCACCTAATCATCAAGATAATCATCAAGACCTTCATTAGGGACTGTGTGTTCACCTAATCATCAAGACCTTCATTAGGGACTGTGTGTTCACCGCCTAATCATCAGGACCTTCATTAGGGACTGTGTGTTCACCACCTAATCATCAAGACCTTCATTAGGGACTGTGTTTGTTGTGGAATTCATCAATATAGCCATAAGAATCCAACCAGACGTGTAATACTTCTCTCTCTAGCTGAGTGGTGCTCTGCCAGATTGTGGAAACCACGGAGCCGGCGCGAGATATGGCTCGGACAACGTTCCTCAATCCATGAATGGGAGATGGCGCTGTATTCCTAATTATCCCAACGGACAAATCGAGAAGATTGAAATACTGCTAGTTTGTAATGAAACCCTTTTTGTCAGCATTGAAAGCCATTTTGTCAGCATGCTAGGCTAGCTAATGCTATATTCAATGCCCATTGAATTCCATTAAAATGCAATGCGTTGTGGTGAGTATCTAACGAAAGTGTTGTCGAATCTAATGGGTTGCTTTAGCATTAGCTAGCCTAGCATGCTGACAAATGGCAGTTTCATTAAAAACTAGCAGTATTTCAATCTTCTCGATTTGTCCGTTGGGATAATTAGGAATACAGCGCCATCTCCCATCCTTGGATTAAGGTATGTTTTCCGAGACACATATCACACTCTTTCCTGTCCTGATCTTGGCATGGCACCGTTCCTGCCTCAGAGAGAGAAGTAATGAACGTCCAGTCAGATTCTTATGGCTAACGTCAATATGGACTGGCTGTGGCTAATATCTGTCCTCAATGTCCCAGAGAAGCAGATGCCGTTTGTTGATAACCTGAATGAGTTTGCCAAGATGATATCAGGAACGCGCCAGTCTCCTTCTCCAGAGGTTGACTCACTGTTTGATGCTGAGCAGGCCATGTCCATCACTGACTACCTGAAGTGCAGGTAGCAAGACTCTTCTCTGTTAGCCTTTTTTAGTAAGGCCTACATGATTAATATCACATGAACACTGTCCTTACTTACCTGGTGATAATCCATTCAGAGCAGTGACCCTCATAGGGGATGTTGAAGTTCTGGTCTGTTGGTTACTTATCTTGGTTCACCTGTTTTACTATAGTCTCTTTCAGAACTACCAACTCTATGAGTTTCTCTTCAGCCAACCTAGAGAGGAGCTGCTCCTTGGGAAGAAGGTGAGACTGCCTGCGTCATTGTGTCCGTATGTATGTTGAGGTTTCCTTAAGGAAGCTAGTGAGTAACTTCTACTCCAACCTCGGCCAACAGCTCCGCCCCCCCCCCCCCCCCCGCAGCTACTCGCTCAAGCCTCTCCAGGTTCTCCTTTACCCAAATCCAAATAGCAGATGTTCTGAAAGAGCTGCAAAACCTGGACCCGTACAAATCAGCTGGGCTTGACAATCTGGACCCTCTATTTCTGAAACTATCCGCCGCCATTGTCGCAACCCCTATTACCAGCCTGTTCAACCTCTCTTTCATATCGTCTGAGATCCCCAAGGATTGGAAAGCTGCCTCAGTCATCCCCCTCTTCAAAGGGGGAGACACCCTGGACCCAAACTGTTACAGACCTATATCCATCCTGCCCTGCCTATCTAAGGTCTTCGAAAGCCAAGTCAACAAACAGGTCACTGACCATCTCGAATCCCACCGTACCTTCTCCGCTGTGCAATCTGGTTTCCGAGCCGGTCACGGGTGCACCTCAGCCACGCTCAAGGTACTAAACGATATCATAACCGCCATCGATAAAAGACAGTACTGTGCAGCCGTCTTCATCGACCTTGCCAAGGCTTTCGACTCTGTCAATCACCATATTCTTATCGGCAGACTCAGTAGCCTCGGTTTTTCGGATGACTGCCTTGCCTGGTTCACCAATTACTTTGCAGACAGAGTTCAGTGTGTCAAATCGGAGGGCATGCTGTCCGGTCCTCTGGCAGTCTCTATGGGGGTGCCACAGGGTTCAATTCTCGGGCCGACTCTTTTCTCTGTATATATCAATGATGTTGCTCTTGCTGCGGGCGATTCCCTGATCCACCTCTACGCAGACGACACCATTCTATATACTTCCGGCCCGTCCTTGGACACTGTGCTATCTAACCTCCAAACGAGCTTCTTTGCCATACAACACTCCTTCCGTGGCCTCCAACTGCTCTTAAACGCTAGTAAAACCAAATGCATGCTTTTCAACCGTTCGCTGCCTGCACCCGCACGCCTGACCAGCATCACCACCCTGGATGGTTCCGACCTTGAATATGTGGACATCTATAAGTACCTAGGTGTCTGGCTAGACTGCAAACTCTCCTTCCAGACTCATATCTAACATCTCCAATCGAAAATCAAATCAAGAGTCGGCTTTCTATTCCGCAACAAAGCCTCCTTCACTCACGCCGCCAAATTTACCCTAGTAAAACTGACTATCCTACCGATCCTCGACTTCGGCGATGTCATCTACAAAATTGCTTCCAACACTCTACTCAGCAAACTGGATGCAGTTTATCACAGTGCCATCCGTTTTGTCACTAAAGCACCTTATACCACCCACCACTGCGACTTGTATGCTCTAGTCGGCTGGCCCTCGCTACATATTCGTCGCCAGACCCACTGGCTCCAGGTCATCTACAAGTCCATGCTAGGTAAAGCTCTGCCTTATCTCAGTTCACTGGTCACGATGGCAACACCCATCCGTAGCACGCGCTCCAGCAGGTGTATCTCACTGATCATCCCTAAAGCCAACACCTCATTTGGCCGCCTTTCGTTCCAGTTCTCTGCTGCCTGTGACTGGAACGAATTGCAAAAATCGCTGAAGTTGGAGACTTTTATCTCCCTCACCAACTTCAAACATCTGCTATCTGAGCAGCTAACCGAGCGCTGCAGCTGTACATAGTCTATCGGTGAACAGCCCACCCATTTTTACCTACCTCATCCCATACTGTTTTTATTTATTTACTTTTCTGCTCTTTTGCACACCAATATCTCTACCTGTACATAACCATCTGATCATTTATCACTCCAGTGTTGTTAATCTGCAAAATTGTAATTATTCGCCTACCTCCTCATGCCTTTTGCACACAATGTATATAGACTCCCCTTTTTTTTCTACTGTGTTATTGACTTGTTAATTGTTTACTCCATGTGTAACTCTGTGTTGTCTGTTCACACTGCTATGCTTTATCTTGGCCAGGTCGCAGTTGCAAATGAGAACTTGTTCTCAACTAGCCTACCTGGTTAAATAAAGGTGAAATAAAAATTTAAAAAAATTAAAAACTTGGAAGGTCAGTGACCATAAAGAGTCCTTTCCTGTCATTGTCCCTAACCATTTATCTGTCATCTCTGACTAACTCACCATCAGGACATTTATCTGTCATCTCTGTCTAACTCACCATCAGGAGAAGTCAAACTAGTGGAACCACTTTACTGTAAATGTACTGGCCCTATACTGCATGTACTGTGCTGAAACAAAAGTCAATCACAACAGTTCACTCTGTTCCTCTCACAACATGTATGGAGCCTATAATAACATTAGATCTCATTATCACAACATGTATGGAGCCTATAATAACATTAGATATCATTATCACAACATGTATGGAGCCTATAATAACATTAGATATCATTATCACAGCATGTATGGAGCTTATAATAACATCAGATCTCATTATCACAGCATGTATGGAGCCTATAATAACATCAGATCTCATTATCACAGCATGTATGGAGCCTATAATAACATCAGATCTCATTATCACAACATGTATGGAGCCTATAATAACATTAGATCTCATTATCACAACATGTATGGAGCCTATAATAACATTAGATCTCATTATCACAGCATGTATGGAGCCTATAATAACATCAGATCTCATTATCACAGCATGTATGGAGCCTATAATAACATATCTCATCACAGCATGTATGGAGCCTATAATAACATCAGATCTCATTATCACAACATGTATGGAGCCTATAATAACATCAGATCTCATTATCACAACATGTATGGAGCCTATAATAACATTAGATATCATTATCACAACATGTATGGAGCCTATAATAACATTAGATCTCATTATCACAGCATGTATGGAGCCTATAATAACATCAGATCTCATTATCACAACATGTATGGAGCCTATAATAACATCAGATCTCATTATCACAACATGTATGGAGCCTATAATAACATCAGATCTCATTATCACAACATGTATGGAGCCTATAATAACATTAGATATCATTATCACAACATGTATGGAGCCTATAATAACATTAGATATCACTATCACAGCATGTATGGAGCCTATAATAACGTATCTCATTATCACAGCATGTATGGAGCCTATAATAACATTAGATCTCATTATCACAGCATGTATGGAGCCTATAATAACATTGGATCTCATTATCACAGCATGTATGGAGCCTATAATAACATCAGATCTCATTATCACAACATGTATGGAGCCTATAATAACATCAGATCTCATTATCACAACATGTATGGAGCCTATAATAACATTAGATATCATTATCACAACATGTATGGAGCCTATAATAACATTAGATCTCATTATCACAGCATGTATGGAGCCTATAATAACATCAGATCTCATTATCACAACATGTATGGAGCCTATAATAACATCAGATCTCATTATCACAACATGTATGGAGCCTATAATAACATCAGATCTCATTATCATAACATGTATGGAGCCTATAATAACATTAGATATCATTATCACAACATGTATGGAGCCTATAATAACATATCTCATTATCACAGCATGTATGGAGCCTATAATAACATTAGATCTCATTATCACAGCATGTATGGAGCCTATAATAACATTGGATCTCATTATCACAGCATGTATGGAGCCTATAATAACATTGGATCTCATTATCACAGCATTTATGGAGCCTATAATATCAGAGCCCATTAAATTGATTTGTTCAACCAGAGCTCTTTTCTAGGAGCTGCAACATTCCAGGATGTGACATAATAAACTACTCATCATTTCCAGATCGAGCTGTAGTATAGTGATTCATCCCTGACAGTTTGGAGCTATTATGAATGAGTCTGTTTGATTTCCCATTGATACCTTAACAAGGTCTGTCACCAGTTAATATGATCCTTTTCTTAATATATTCACAAATGTGAAGGCAAACATCCAACATATTCTACTGTAAGATCATGGGTGAGACTACAACCTCTGTTTCCTGACTTACTGTATTCCAGAGGACCATAGAGGTGATCAGCTCAGCAGACTTTGTAGCCCCACTGGAGGAAGGCATGAATACTGATGACTACCTCCATTACATGACTCCTGTTGAACAGCAGGAAGAGGTACTGTACTGTACTGTAGGACTACTGATGACTCCTGTTGAACAGCAGGAAGAGGTACTGTACTGTAGGACTACTGATGACCACCTCATTACATGACTCCTGTTGAACAGCAGGAAGAGGTACTGTACTGTAGGACTACTGATGACTACCTCCATTACATGACTCCTGTTGAACAGCAGGAAGAGGTACTGTACTGTAGGACTACTGATGACTACCTCCATTACATGACTCCTGTTGAACAGCAGGAAGAGGTACTGTACTGTAGGACTACTGATGACTACCTCCATTACATGACTCCTGTTGAACAGCAGGAAGAGGTACTGTACTGTAGGACTACTGATGACTACCTCCATTACATGACTCCTGTTGAACAGCAGGAAGAGGTACTGTACTGTAGGACTACTGATGACTACCTCCATTACATGACTCCTGTTGAACAGCAGGAAGAGGTACTGTACTGTAGGACTACTGATGACTACCTCCATTACATGACTCCTGTTGAACAGCAGGAAGAGGTACTGTACTGTAGGACTACTGATGACTATCTCCATTACATGACTCCTGTTGAACAGCAGGAAGAGGTACTGTACTGTAGGACTACTGATGACTACCTCCATTACATGACTCCTGTTGAACAGCAGGAAGAGGTACTGTACTGTAGGACTACTGATGACTACCTCATTACATGACTCCTGTTGAACAGCAGGAAGAGGTACTGTACTGTAGGACTACTGATGACTACCTCATTACATGACTCCTGTTGAACAGCAGGAAGAGGTACTGTACTGTAGGACTACTGATGACTACCTCATTACATGACTCCTGTTGAACAGCAGGAAGAGGTACTGTACTGTAGAACTACTGATGACTACCTCATTACATAACTCCTGTTGAACAGCATGAAGAGGTACTGTACTGTAGGACTATTGATGACTACCTCATTACATGACTCCTGTTGAACAGCATGAAGAGGTACTGTACTGTAGGACTACTGATGACAACCTCATTACATAACTCCTGTTGAACAGCATGAAGAGGTACTGTACTGTAGGACTACTGATGACTACCTAATTACATGACTCCTGTTGAACAGCAGGAAGAGGTACTGTACTGTAGGACTACTGATGACTACCTAATTACATGACTCCTGTTGAACAGCAGGAAGAGGTACTGTACTGTACTGTAGGACTACTGATGACTACCTCATTACATGACTCCTGTTGAACAGCAGGAGGAGGTACTGTACTGTAGGACTACTGATGACTACCTCATTACATGACTCCTGTTTAACAGCAGGAAGAGGTACTGTACTGTAGGACTACTGATGACTACCTCATTACATGACTCCTGTTGAACAGCAGGAAGAGGTACTGTACTGTAGGACTACTGATGACAACCTCATTACTCCTGTTGAACAGCAGGAAGAGGTACTCTACTATAGGACTACTGATGACTACCTCATTACATGACTCCTGTTGAACAGCATGAAGAGGTACTGTATTGTAGAAATACTGATGACTACCTCATTACGTGACTCCTGTTGAACAGCAGGAAGAGGTACTGTAGGACTACTGATGACTGCCTCATTACATGACTCCTGTTTAACAGCAGGAAGAGGTACTGTAATTGACTCTACCATGGGCTCTGCTTAGGTTACTTCTCACAGCTGATGTTTTTATATTTTCGTGTACTATCTGGATTTAAAAGACAAGTAGATTAATAAATAATACAGATTGTATTATTGTGTATTATTTCTGAGTTAGTGTCACTCCTATTCCAAAACTCCTATTCCAAGTCAGTGATCCTGCTATTTCCCATAAGACCACAGGTGGGTGCTGTCACACTGTTGAAGACCTCTTCACTGAGAACTGAAGCTTGACTTTATGACTGATCAATGTGTTACCACTACTACTAGTACATACCATAACGGTTGATTTGAACATGTAGCAACAGAATGTAAGGGTAGGAGATTGTAGTTAAATACCATAACGGTTGATTTGAACATGTAGCAACAGAATGTCTGATACTGACCCAGGGACAGAGGACCAGCCTGTCTGATAGGTGGTGTTCTGTTGACCCAGGGACAGAGGACCAGCCTGTCTGATAGGTGGTGTTCTGTTGACCCAGAGGACCAGCCTGTCTGATAGGTGGTGTTCTGTTGACCCAGAGGACCAGCCTGTCTGATAGGTGGTGTTCTGTTGACCCAGGGACAGAGGACCTTCCTGTCTGATAGGTGGTGTTCTGTTGACCCAGGGACAGAGGACCAGCCTGTCTGATAGGTGGTGTTCTGTTGACCCAGGGACAGAGGACCAGCATGTCTGATAGGTGGTGTTCTGTTGACCCAGAGGACCAGCCTGTCTGACAGGGGGTTTTCTGTTGACCCAGGGACAGAGGACCAGCCTGTCTGATAGGTGGTGTTCTGTTGACCCAGAGGACCAGCCTGTCTGATAGGTGGTGTTCTGTTGACCCAGGGACAGAGGACCAGCCTGTCTGATAGGTGGTGTTCTGTTGACCCAGAGGACCAGCCTGTCTGATAGATGGTGTTCTGTTGACCCAGGGACAGAGGACCTTCCTGTCTGATAGGTGGTGTTCTGTTGACCCAGGGACAGAGGACCAGCCTGTCTGATAGGTGGTGTTCTGTTGACCCAGGGACAGAGGACCAGCCTGTCTGATAGATGGTGTTCTGTTGACCCAGGGACAGGACCAGCCTGTCTGATAGGTGGTGTTCTGTTGACCCAGGGACAGAGGACCAGCATGTCTGATAGGTGGTGTTCTGTTGACCCAGAGGACCAGCCTGTCTGATAGGTGGTGTTCTGTTGACCCAGAGGACCAGCCTGTCTGATAGGTGGTGTTCTGTTGACCCAGAGGACCAGCCTGTTTGATAGGTGGTGTTCTGTTGACCCAGAGGACCAGCCTGTCTGATAGGTGGTGTTCTGTTGACCCAGGGACAGAGGACCTTCCTGTCTGATAGGTGGTGTTCTGTTGACCCAGGGACAGAGGACCAGCCTGTCTGATAGGTGGTGTTCTGTTGACCCAGGGACAGAGGACCAGCATGTCTGATAGGTGGTGTTCTGTTGACCCAGAGGACCAGCCTGTCTGATAGGTGGTGTTCTGTTGACCCAGAGGACCAGCCTGTCTGATAGGTGGTGTTCTGTTGACCCAGAGGACCAGCCTGTTTGATAGGTGGTGTTCTGTTGACCCAGAGGACCAGCCTGTCTGATAGGTGGTGTTCTGTTGACCCAGGGACAGAGGACCTTCCTGTCTGATAGGTGGTGTTCTGTTGACCCAGGGCAGAGGACCAGCCTGTCTGATAGGTGGTGTTCTGTTGACCCAGGGACAGAGGACCAGCATGTCTGATAGGTGGTGTTCTGTTGACCCAGAGGACCAGCCTGTCTGATAGGTGGTGTTCTGTTGACCCAGAGGACCAGCCTGTCTGATAGGTGGTGTTCTGTTGACCCAGAGGACCAGCCTGTCTGATAGGTGGTATTCTGTTGACCCAGAGGACCAGCCTGTCTGATAGGTGGTGATCTGTTGACCCAGGGACAGAGGACCAGCATGTCTGATAGGTGGTGTTCTGTTGACCCAGAGGACCAGCCTGTCTGATAGGTGGTGTTCTGTTGACCCAGGGACAGAGGACCAGCCTGTCTGATAGGTGGTGTTCTGTTGACCCAGGGACAGAGGACCTTCCTGTCTGATAGATGGTGTTCTGTTGACCCAGGGACAGAGGACCTTCCTGTCTGATAGGTGGTGTTCTGTTGACCCAGGGACAGAGGACCAGCCTGTCTGATAGGTGGTGTTCTGTTGACCCAGGGACAGAGGACCTTCCTGTCTGATAGGTGGTGTTCTGTTGACCCAGGGACAGAGGACCTTCCTGTCTGATAGGTGGTGTTCTGTTGACCCAGGGACAGAGGACCTTCCTGTCTGATAGATGGTGTTCTGTTGACCCAGGGACAGAGGACCAGCCTGTCTGATAGGTGGTGTTCTGTTGACCCAGAGGACCAGCCTGTCTGATAGATGGTGTTCTGTTGACCCAGGGACAGAGGACCAGCCTGTCTGATAGATGGTGTTCTGTTGACTCAGGGACAGAGGACCAGCCAGGAGGAGGATGGAGAGGTACCAGGTGAAACAGCTCTGGAGCAGGAGAAGGAGAACAAGGCTACAGGGTTGGAAGGATACAACGTTCAGGATGTCAAAGACGTGCTGGGAGACCTGACCAAAGAGATGCTGGGAACCCTACAGGTAGGATTTCATGATGAATCTGAATCCTTTAAAGCTGTTGTTGTCTAGTTTTTATTGAAATGAACAACCTTCATGTATTCTGGTGTTTCGTACAGTTGAATTTGATCATTGTTCCCGACCGACCCACCCACCCACTGGCATACTGGCTGACTGTCTATGTTGTATACTGACTGACATACTGACTGACATACTGACTGACATACTGACTGACTGTCTATGTTGTATACTGACTGACTGACTGACACACTGGCATACTGGCTGACTGTCTATGTTTTATACTGACTGACTGACTGACACACTGGCATACTGGCTGACTGACATACTGACTGACATACTGACTGACTGTCTATGTTGTATACTGACTGACATACTGACATACTGACTGACATACTGACTGACTGTCTATGTTGTATACTGACTGACATACTGACTGACATACTGACATACTGACTGACGTACTGACTGTCTATGTTGTATACTGACTGACATACTGACTGACACACTGGCATACTGGCTGACTGACATACTGACTGACATACTGACTGACATACTGACTGACTGTCTATGTTGTATACTGACTGACATACTGACATACTGACTGACATACTGACTGTCTATGTTGTATACTGACTGACATACTGACTGACATACTGACTGACTGACATACTGACTGACTGACATACTGACTGACTGTCTATGTTGTATACTGACTGACATACTGACTGACTGTCTATGTTGTATACTGACTGACATACTGACTGACATACTGACTGACTGTCTATGTTGTATACTGACTGACATACTGACTGACTGACATACTGACTGACTGTCTATGTTGTATACTGACTGACATACTGGCTGACTGTCTATGTTGTATACTGACTGACATACTGACTGACTGACATACTGACTGACTGACATACTGACTGACTGACATACTGACTGACATACTGACTGACTGTCTATGTTGTATACTGACTGACATACTGACTGACTGACATACTGACTGACTGACATACTGACTGACTGACTGACATACTGACTGACTGACTGACTGTCTATGTTGTATACTGACTGACATACTGACTGACTGTCTATGTTGTATACTTACTGACATACTGACTGACACACTGGCATACTGACTGACTGTCTATGTTGTATACTGACTGACATACTGACTGACACACTGACATACTGACTGACTGTCTATGTTGTATACTGACTGACATACTGACTGACATACTGACTGACATACTGACTGACACACTAACATACTGACTGACTGTCTATGTTGTATACTGACTGACTGACTGTCTATGTTGTATACTGACTGACTGTCTATGTTGTATACTGACTGACTGACTGTCTATGTTGTATACTGACTGACTGTCTATGTTGTATACTGACACACTGACTGACTATGTTGTATACTGACTGACCGACCGTCACGCTGACCGCCACGCTGACCGGCACGCTCAGGGATACATGGAGACAGGGGGAATACACGGAGCCAGGGGGAGTACACGGAGCCAGGGGGAATACACGGAGCCAGGGGGAATACACGGAGCCAGGGGGAATACACGGAGTCAGGGATATACAATGGTCTTTTGGATGACAACGTTGAAACACTCTTCATGTGGTAAATAATGAGTAATTATCCAAACTATTATCAATGGCTTTCCTCTTGTGTTGTTACAGGCTGAATTCACAGAGAAGCTGAGAGTCCAGGAGGAGAGTTTCAGTACCAGACTAGAACCACTGAAACATTCTGCCTGCAAATAGCTACAATACACCTCATAGTATAACATATCCACTATGAACACAATACACCACACAGTCTATAATATATCCACAATACACCACACAGTCTCTAACATATCCACAATACACCACACAGTCTATAATATATCCACAATACACCACACAGTCTCTAACATATCCACAATACACCACACAGTCTCTAACATATCCACAATAAAACACACAGTCTATAATATATCCACAATACACCACACAGTCTATAATATATCCACTATGAACACAATATACCACACAGTCTATAACATATCCACAATAAACCACACAGTCTATAATATATCCACTATGAACACAATACACTACACAGTCTATAATATATCCACTATGAACACAATACACCACACAGTCTATAATATATCCACTATGAACACAATATACCACACAGTCTATAATATATCCACAATACACCACACAGTCTATAATATATCCACAATACACCACACAGTCTATAATACATGCACAATACACCACACAGTCTATAATATATCCACAATACACCACACAGTCTATAATATATCCACAATACACCACACAGTCTATAACATATCCACAATACACCACACAGTCTATAATATATCCACAATACACCACACAGTCTATAATATATCCATAATACACCACACAGTTTATAATATATCCACTATGAACACAATACACCACACAGTCTATAATTTATCCACAATACACCACACAGTCTATAATATATCCACAATACACCACACAGTCTATAATATATCCGCAATACACCACACAGTCTATAACATATCCACAATACACCACACAGTCTATAATATATCCACTATGAACACAATACACCACAGTCTATAATATATCCACAATACACCACACAGTCTATAACATATCCACTATGAACACAATACACTACACAGTCTATAATATATCCACAATACACCACACAGTCTATAATATATCCACAATACACCACACAGTCTATAATATATCCACTATGAACACAATACACCACACAGTCTATAATATATCCACAATACACCACACAGTCTATAATATATCCACAATACACCACACAGTCTATAATATATCCACAATACACCACGCAGTCTATAATATATCCACTATGAACACAATACACCACACAGTCTATAATATATCCACAATATACCACACAGTCTATAATATATCCACTATGAACACAATACACCACACAGTCTATAATATATCCACAATACACCACACAGTCTATAATATATCCACAATACACCACGCAGTCTATAATATATCCACTATGAACACAATACACCACAGAGTCTATAATATATCCACAATATACCACACAGTCTATAATATATCCACAATATACCACACAGTCTATAATATATCCACAATACACCACACAGTCTATAATATATCCACAATATACCACACAGTCTATAATATATCCACAATACACCACACAGTCTATAATATATCCACAATACACCACACAGTCTATAATATATCCACTATGAACACAATACACCACACAGCCTATAACATATCCACAATACACCACACAGTCTATAATATATCAACTATGAACACAATACACCACACAGTCTATAATATATCCACAATACACCACACAGTCTATAATATATCCACAATACACCACGCAGTCTATAACATATCCACAATACACCACACAGTCTATAATATATCCACAATACACCACGCAGTCTATAATATATCCACTATGAACACAATACACCACACAGTCTATAATATATTCACAATACACCACACAGTCTATAATATATCCACAATACACCACACAGTCTATAATATATCCACTATGAACACAATACACCACACAGTCTATAACATATCCACAATACACCACACAGTCTATAATATATCAACTATGAACACAATACACCACACAGTCTATAATATATCCACAATACACCACACAGTCTATAATATATCCACAATACACCACACAGTCTCTAACATATCCACAATACACCACACAGTCTATAATATATCCACAATACACCACGCAGTCTATAATATATCCACTATGAACACAATACACAACATAGTCTATAATATATCCACAATACACCACACAGTCTATAATATATCCACTATGAACACAATACACCACATAGTCTATAATATATCCACAATACACCACACAGTCTATAATAGATCCACTATGAACACAATACACCACACAGTCTATAATATATCCACAATACACCACGCAGTCTATAATATATCCACTATGAACACAATACACCACATAGTCTATAATATATCCACAATACACCACACAGTCTATAATAGATCCACTATGAACACAATACACCACACAGTCTATAATATATCCACAATACACCACACAGTCTATAATATATACACAATACACCACACAGTCTATAATATATCCACTATGAACTCAATACACCACACAGTCTATAATATATCCACAATACACCACACAGTCTATAATATATACACAATACACCACACAGTCTATAATATATCCACTATGAACACAATACACCACACAGTCTATAATATATCCACAATACACCACACAGTCTATAATATATACACAATACACCACACAGTCTATAATATATCCACTATGAACTCAATACACCACGCAGTCTATAATATATCCACAATACACCACACAGTCTATAATATATCCACAATACACCACACAGTCTATAATAGATCCACTATGAACACAATACACCACACAGTCTATAATATATCCACAATACACCACACAGTCTATAATATATACACAATACACCACACAGTCTATAATATATCCACAATACACCACACAGTCTCTAATATATCCACAATACACCACACAGTCTATAACATATCCACAATACACCACACAGTCTATAATATATCCACTATGAACACAATACACCACGCAGTCTATAATATATCCACAATACACCACACAGTCTATAATATATCCACTATGAACACAATACACCACACAGTCTATAATAGATCCACTATGAACACAATACACCACACAGTCTATAATATATCCACAATACACCACACAGTCTATAATATATCCACTATGAACACAATACACCACACAGTCTATAATATATCCACTATGAACACAATACACCACACAGTCTATAATATATCCACTATGAACACAATACACCACACAGTCTATAATATATCCACTATGAACACAATACACCACATAGTCTATAATATATCCACAATACACCACACAGTCTATAATAGATCCACTATGAACACAATACACCACACAGTCTATAATATATCCACAATACACCACACAGTCTATAATATATACACAATACACCACACAGTCTATAATATATCCACAATACACCACACAGTCTATAATAGATCCACTATGAACACAATACACCACACAGTCTATAAAATATCCACAATACACCACACAGTCTATAATATATCCACAATACACCACACAGTCTATAATAGATCCACTATGAACACAATACACCACACAGTCTATAATATATCCACAATACACCACACAGTCTATAATATATACACAATACACCACACAGTCTATAACATATCCACAATACACCACACAGTCTATAATATATCCACTATGAACACAATACACCACGCAGTCTATAATATATCCACAATACACCACACAGTCTCTAATATATCCACAATACACCACACAGTCTATAACATATCCACAATACACCACACAGTCTATAATATATCCACTATGAACACAATACACCACGCAGTCTATAATATATCCACAATACACCACACAGTCTATAATATATCCACTATGAACACAATACACCACACAGTCTATAATATATCCACTATGAACACAATACACCACACAGTCTATAATATATCCACTATGAACACAATACACCACACAGTCTATAATATATCCACAATACACCACACAGTCTCTAATATATCCACAATACACCACACAGTCTATAACATATCCACAATACACCACACAATCTATAATATATCCACAATACACCACACAGTCTATAACATATCCACTATGAACACAATACACCACACAGTCTATAATATATCCACTATGTACACAATACACCACACAGTCTTTAATATATCCACAATACACCACAGTCTATAATATATCCACTATGAACACAATACACCACACAGTCTATAATATATCCACTATGTACACAATACACCACACAGTCTATAATATATCCACAATACACCACACAGTCTATATTATGTCCACAATACACCACACAGTCTATAATATATCCACTATGTACACAATACACCACACAGTCTATAATATATCCACAATACACCACAGTCTATAATATATCCACTATGAACACAATACACTACACAGTCTATAATATATCCACAATACACCACAGTCTATAATATATCCACTATGAACACAATACACTACACAGTCTATAATATATGCACAATACACCACACAGTCTATAATATATCCACAATACACCACACAGTCTATAATATATCCACTATGAACACAAACTATCTGATCTTCCCTGAAGGGTTTACTAAATATACAGGACATCAACCAGACTATGCCAAACTGAATTATTTTATTGGATAAAAGGACAGTGGATTGTAGTCAGGGTGGGAAATTTACTCATTTTTGTCAGGAAAAATAAATAATGAAGATTAATCATTACGCTTTCAGCATGGTGGTATTGAGATTCTCTCTTAAAGGGTTAGGGTTAGATACATCACAGAAAACACTGTTACCCCGCTTTCAGCATGGTGGTATTGAGATTCTCTCTTAAAGGGTTAGGGTTAGATACATCACAGAAAACACTGTTACCCCGCTTTCAGCATGGTGGTATTGAGATTCTCTCTTAAAGGGTTAGGGTTAGATACATCACAGAAAACACTGTTACCCCGCTTTCAGCATGGTGGTATTGAGATTCTCTCTTAAAGGGTTAGGGTTAGATACATCACAGAAAACACTGTTACCCCGCTTTCAGCATGGTGGTATTGAGATTCTCTCTTAAAGGGTTAGGGTTAGATACATCACAGAAAACACTGTTACCCCGCTTTCAGCATGGTGGCATTGAGATTCTCTCTTAAAGGGTTAGGGTTAGATACATCACAGAAAACACTGTTACCCCGCTTTCAGCATGGTGGTATTGAGATTCTCTCTTAAAGGGTTAGGGTTAGATACATCACAGAAAACACTGTTACCCCGCTTTCAGCATGGTGGTATTGAGATTCTCTCTTAAAGGGTTAGGGTTAGATACATCACAGAAAACACTGTTACCCCGCTTTCAGCATGGTGGTATTGAGATTCTCTCTTAAAGGGTTAGGGTTAGATAAATCACAGAAAACACTGTTACCCCGCTTTCAGCATGGTGGTATTGAGATTCTCTCTTAAAGGGTTAGGGTTAGATACATCACAGAAAACACTGTTACCCCGCTTTCAGCATGGTGGTATTGAGATTCTCTCTTAAAGGGTTAGGGTTAGATACATCACAGAAAACACTGTTACCCCGCTTTCAGCATGGTGGTATTGAGATTCTCTCTTAAAGGGTTAGGGTTAGATACATCACAGAAAACACTGTTACCCCGCTTTCAGCATGGTGGTATTGAGATTCTCTCTTAAAGGGTTAGGGTTAGATACATCACAGAAAACACTGTTACCCCGCTTTCAGCATGGTGGTATTGAGATTCTCTCTTAAAGGGTTAGGGTTAGATACATCACAGAAAACACTGTTACCCCGCTTTCAGCATGGTGGCATTGAGATTCTCTCTTAAAGGGTTAGGGTTAGATACATCACAGAAAACACTGTTACCCCGCTTTCAGCATGGTGGTATTGAGATTCTCTCTTAAAGGGTTAGGGTTAGATACATCACAGAAAACACTGTTACCCCGCTTTCAGCATGGTGGTATTGAGATTCTCTCTTAAAGGGTTAGGGTTAGATACATCACAGAAAACACTGTTACCCCGCTTTCAGCATGGTGGTATTGAGATTCTCTCTTAAAGGGTTAGGGTTAGATAAATCACAGAAAACACTGTTACCCCGCTTTCAGCATGGTGGTATTGAGATTCTCTCTTAAAGGGTTAGGGTTAGATACATCACAGAAAACACTGTTACCCCGCTTTCAGCATGGTGGTATTGAGATTCTCTCTTAAAGGGTTAGGGTTAGATACATCACAGAAAACACTGTTACCCCGCTTTCAGCATGGTGGTATTGAGATTCTCTCTTAAAGGGTTAGGGTTAGATACATCACAGAAAACACTGTTACCCCGCTTTCAGCATGGTGGTATTGAGATTCTCTCTTAAAGGGTTAGGGTTAGATACATCACAGAAAACACTGTTACCCCGCTTTCAGCATGGTGGTATTGAGATGACACACACACATTCACACTCAAATATATATATATTTATATATATTTTTTAAATGTTTTTTTTACATGTGGGCTTTGATAAAAACACATTTAACTGTTCCCAAATGCTCTGTGTGACCACCCGCCAATGTGGCCAGTAAGAATACACATTCTACCAGCCAATGCCAGAATCTAGCACCATTTGGCTGGTGGCTGGTGGCTGGTGACTGGTGACTGGTGACTGGTAACTGGTGACTGGTGACTGGTAACTGGTGACTGGTAACTGGTGGCGGGTAACTGGCTGGTGGCTTGTAACTGGTGGCTGGTAACTGGTGACTGGTGGCGGGTAACTGGTGACTGGTAACTGGTGACTGGTAACTGGTGACTGGTGGCGGGTAACTGGTGACTGGTGGCGGGTAACTGGTGACTGGTGGCGGGTAACTGGTGACTGGTAACTGGTGACTGGTGGCGGGTAACTGGTGGCTGGTAACTGGTGGCGGGTAACTGGTGACTGGTAACTGGTGACTGGTGGCGGGTAACTGGTGGCTGGTGACTGGTGGCTGGTGACTGGTGGCGGGTAACTGGTGACTGGTGACTGGTGGCGGGTAACTGGTGGCTGGTAACTGGTGGCTGGTAACTGGTAACTGGTGACTGGTGACTGGTGGCGGGTAACTGGTGGCTGGTAACTGGTGGCTGGTAACTGGTGACTGGTGACTGGTGGCGGGTAACTGGTGGCTGGTAACTGGTGGCTGGTAACTGGTGACTGGTGGCTGGTAACTGGTGGCTGGTGGCTGGTGTTAATTTCTAACCCTTATTGTAGTCGTTTAAGGTATAGCTTTATTGATTTAATTAAAGCAGAACCACTCTTTAACAGTCAGTGAGCAGGTCAAGAATCTAATTAGGAAGGTTATATTTACTGGAAGAATTAGCTGACTGAAAGAGCTTCAGCACTGTGGCATCCTGTCGGGCTTTATCACCGCCTGGTACAACAACTCCTCCTCACGCAGCCGCAGGGCTCTCCAGAGGGTGGTGTGGTCTGCCCAACGCATCACTGGGGGCACACTGCCTGCCCTCCAGGACACCTACAGCACCTGATGTCACAGGAATGCCAAGAACATTATCAAGGGCATCAACCACCCGAGCCACTGCCTGTTCACCCCGCTACCATCCAGAAGGCGAGGTCAGTACAGGTGCATCAAAGCTGGGACCAAGAGACTGAAAAACACCTATTTCAAGGCAATCAGACTTAAATAACCATCACTAGCCAGCTACCACCCAGTTACTCATCCCTGCACCTTAGAGGCTGCTGCCCTATATACAAAGACATGGAATCACTGGTCACTATAATAATCGAACACTAGTCTGTTTAATAATGTTTACATACTTCTTTACTCATTTCATATGTATATAGGACCTATGTTCGACTGTATTTTAGTCAATGCCGCTCTGACATTGCTTGTCCTAGTATTAATATATTTCTTAATTCCATTATTTTACTTTTAGATGTGTGTGTATGGTTGTGAATTGTTAGATATTACTGCACTGTTGGAGCTAGGAACACAAGCATTTAGTTAGATATTACTGCACTGTTGGAGCTAGAAACACAAGCATTTAGTTAGATGTTACTGCACTGTTGGAGCTAGAAACACAAGCATTTAGTTAGATGTTACTGCACTGTTGGAGCTAGAAACACAAGCATTTAGTTAGATATTACTGCACTGTTGGAGCTAGAAACACAAGCATTTAGTTAGATATTACTGCACTGTTGGAGCTAGAAACATAAGCATTTAGTTAGATACTACTGCACTGTTGGAGCTAGAAACACAAGCATTTAGTTAGATATTACTGTACTGTTGGAGCTAGGAACACAAGCATTTAGTTAGATATTACTGCACTGTTGGAGCTAGGAACACAAGCATTTAGTTAGATATTACTGCACTGTTGGAGCTAGAAACACAAGCATTTAGTTAGATATTACTGTACTGTTGGAGCTAGGAACACAAGCATTTAGTTAGATATTACTGCACTGTTGGAGCTAGGAACACAAGCATTTAGTTAGATATTACTGCACTGTTGGAGCTAGAAACACAAGCATTTAGTTAGATATTACTGCACTGTTGGAGCTAGGAACACAAGCATTTAGTTAGATATTACTGTTGGAGCTAGAAACACAAGCATTTAGTTAGATATTACTGCACTGTTGGAGCTAGGAACACAAGCATTTAGTTAGATATTACTGCACTGTTGGAGCTAGAAACACAAGCATTTAGTTAGATATTACTGCACTGTTGGAGCTAGGAACACAAGCATTTAGTTAGATATTACTGTTGGAGCTAGAAACACAAGCATTTAGTTAGATATTACTGCAATGTTGGAGCTAGGAACACAAGCATTTAGTTAGATACTACTGCACTGTTGGAGCTAGGAACACAAGCATTTAGTTAGATATTACTGCACTGTTGGAGCTAGGAACACAAGCATTTAGTTAGATATTACTGCACTGTTGGAGCTAGGAACACAAGCATTTAGTTAGATATTACTGTTGGAGCTAGAAACACAAGCATTTAGTTAGATATTACTGTTGGAGCTAGGAACATAAGCATTTAGTTAGATATTACTGCACTGTTGGAGCTAGGAACACAAGCATTTAGTTAGATATTACTGCACTGTTGGAGCTAGAAACACAAGCATTTAGTTAGATATTACTGCACTGTTGGAGCTAGGAACACAAGCATTTAGTTAGATATTACAGCACTGTTGGAGCTAGGAACACAAGCATTTAGTTAGATATTACTGCACTGTTGGAGCTAGAAACACAAGCATTTAGTTAGATATTACTGCACTGTTGGAGCTAGGAACACAAGCATTTAGTTAGATATTACTGCACTGTTGGAGCTAGAAACACAAGCATTTAGTTAGATATTACTGCACTGTTGGAGCTAGGAACACAAGCATTTAGTTAGATATTACTGTTGGAGCTAGAAACACAAGCATTTAGTTAGATATTACTGCACTGTTGGAGCTAGGAACACAAGCATTTAGTTAGATATTACTGCACTGTTGGAGCTAGAAACACAAGCATTTAGTTAGATATTACTGCACTGTTGGAGCTAGGAACACAAGCATTTAGTTAGATATTACTGTTGGAGCTAGAAACACAAGCATTTAGTTAGATATTACTGCAATGTTGGAGCTAGGAACACAAGCATTTAGTTAGATACTACTGCACTGTTGGAGCTAGGAACACAAGCATTTAGTTAGATATTACTGCACTGTTGGAGCTAGGAACACAAGCATTTAGTTAGATATTACTGCACTGTTGGAGCTAGGAACACAAGCATTTAGTTAGATATTACTGTTGGAGCTAGAAACACAAGCATTTAGTTAGATATTACTGTTGGAGCTAGGAACATAAGCATTTAGTTAGATATTACTGCACTGTTGGAGCTAGGAACACAAGCATTTAGTTAGATATTACTGCACTGTTGGAGCTAGAAACACAAGCATTTAGTTAGATATTACTGCACTGTTGGAGCTAGGAACACAAGCATTTAGTTAGATATTACAGCACTGTTGGAGCTAGGAACACAAGCATTTAGTTAGATATTACTGCACTGTTGGAGCTAGAAACACAAGCATTTAGTTAGATATTACTGCACTGTTGGAGCTAGAAACACAAGCATTTAGTTAGATACAACTGCACTGTTGGAGCTAGAAACACAAGCGTTTAGTTAGATACTACTGCACTGTTGGAGCTAGAAACACAAGCATTTAGTTAGATACTACTGCACTGTTGGAGCTAGGAACACAAGCATTTAGTTAGATATTACAGCACTGTTGGAGCTAGAAAAACAAGCATTTAGTTAGATTATTACTGCACTGTTGGAGCTAGGAACACAAGCATTTAGTTAGATACTACTGCACTGTTGGAGCTAGGAACACAAGCATTTAGTTAGATATTACAGCACTGTTGGAGCTAGAAAAACAAGCATTTAGTTAGATTATTACTGCACTGTTGGAGCTAGGAACACAAGCATTTAGTCAGATATTACTGCACTGTTGGAGCTACAAACACAAGCATTTAGTTAGATATTACTGCACTGTTGGAGCTAGGAACACAAGCATTTAGTTAGATACTACTGCACTGTTGGAGCTAGGAACACAAGCATTTAGTTAGATATTACTGCACTGTTGGAGCTAGAAACACAAGCATTTAGTTAGATGTTACTGCACTGTTGGAGCTAGGAACACAAGCATTTAGTTAGATATTACTGCACTGTTGGAGCTAGAAACACAAGCATTTAGTTAGATGTTACTGCACTGTTGGAGCTAGAAACACAAGCATTTAGTTAGATATTACTGCACTGTTGGAGCTAGGAACACAAGCATTTAGTTAGATATTACTGTTGGAGCTAGAAACACAAGCATTTAGTTAGATATTACTGTTGGAGCTAGGAACATAAGCATTTAGTTAGATATTACTGCACTGTTGGAGCTAGGAACACAAGCATTTAGTTAGATATTACTGCACTGTTGGAGCTAGAAACACAAGCATTTAGTTAGATATTACTGCACTGTTGGAGCTAGGAACACAAGCATTTAGTTAGATATTACAGCACTGTTGGAGCTAGGAACACAAGCATTTAGTTAGATATTACTGCACTGTTGGAGCTAGAAACACAAGCATTTAGTTAGATATTACTGCACTGTTGGAGCTAGAAACACAAGCATTTAGTTAGATACAACTGCACTGTTGGAGCTAGAAACACAAGCGTTTAGTTAGATACTACTGCACTGTTGGAGCTAGAAACACAAGCATTTAGTTAGATACTACTGCACTGTTGGAGCTAGGAACACAAGCATTTAGTTAGATATTACAGCACTGTTGGAGCTAGAAAAACAAGCATTTAGTTAGATTATTACTGCACTGTTGGAGCTAGGAACACAAGCATTTAGTTAGATACTACTGCACTGTTGGAGCTAGGAACACAAGCATTTAGTTAGATATTACAGCACTGTTGGAGCTAGAAAAACAAGCATTTAGTTAGATTATTACTGCACTGTTGGAGCTAGGAACACAAGCATTTAGTCAGATATTACTGCACTGTTGGAGCTACAAACACAAGCATTTAGTTAGATATTACTGCACTGTTGGAGCTAGGAACACAAGCATTTAGTTAGATACTACTGCACTGTTGGAGCTAGGAACACAAGCATTTAGTTAGATATTACTGCACTGTTGGAGCTAGAAACACAAGCATTTAGTTAGATGTTACTGCACTGTTGGAGCTAGGAACACAAGCATTTAGTTAGATATTACTGCACTGTTGGAGCTAGAAACACAAGCATTTAGTTAGATGTTACTGCACTGTTGGAGCTAGAAACACAAGCATTTAGTTAGATATTACTGCACTGTTGGAGCTAGGAACACAAGCATTTAGTTAGATATTACTGCACTGTTGGAGCTAGAAACACAAGCATTTAGTTAGATATTACTGTACTGTTGGAGCTAGGAACACAAGCATTTAGTTAGATATTACTGCACTGTTGGAGCTAGGAACACAAGCATTTAGTTAGATATTACTGTTGGAGCTAGAAACACAAGCATTTAGTTAGATATTACTGCACTGTTGGAGCTAGGAACACAAGCATTTAGTTAGATATTACTGCACTGTTGGAGCTAGAAACACAAGCATTTAGTTAGATATTACTGCACTGTTGGAGCTAGGAACACAAGCATTTAGTTAGATATTACTGTTGGAGCTAGAAACACAAGCATTTAGTTAGATATTACTGCAATGTTGGAGCTAGGAACACAAGCATTTAGTTAAATACTACTGCACTGTTGGAGCTAGGAACACAAGCATTTAGTTAGATATTACTGCACTGTTGGAGCTAGGAACACAAGCATTTAGTTAGATATTACTGCACTGTTGGAGCTAGGAACACAAGCATTTAGTTAGATATTACTGTTGGAGCTAGAAACACAAGCATTTAGTTAGATATTACTGTTGGAGCTAGGAACATAAGCATTTAGTTAGATATTACTGCACTGTTGGAGCTAGGAACACAAGCATTTAGTTAGATATTACTGCACTGTTGGAGCTAGAAACACAAGCATTTAGTTAGATATTACTGCACTGTTGGAGCTAGGAACACAAGCATTTAGTTAGATATTACAGCACTGTTGGAGCTAGGAACACAAGCATTTAGTTAGATATTACTGCACTGTTGGAGCTAGAAACACAAGCATTTAGTTAGATATTACTGCACTGTTGGAGCTAGAAACACAAGCATTTAGTTAGATACAACTGCACTGTTGGAGCTAGAAACACAAGCGTTTAGTTAGATACTACTGCACTGTTGGAGCTAGAAACACAAGCATTTAGTTAGATACTACTGCACTGTTGGAGCTAGGAACACAAGCATTTAGTTAGATATTACAGCACTGTTGGAGCTAGAAAAACAAGCATTTAGTTAGATTATTACTGCACTGTTGGAGCTAGGAACACAAGCATTTAGTTAGATACTACTGCACTGTTGGAGCTAGGAACACAAGCATTTAGTTAGATATTACAGCACTGTTGGAGCTAGAAAAACAAGCATTTAGTTAGATTATTACTGCACTGTTGGAGCTAGGAACACAAGCATTTAGTCAGATATTACTGCACTGTTGGAGCTACAAACACAAGCATTTAGTTAGATATTACTGCACTGTTGGAGCTAGGAACACAAGCATTTAGTTAGATACTACTGCACTGTTGGAGCTAGGAACACAAGCATTTAGTTAGATACTACTGCACTGTTGGAGCTAGGAACACAAGCATTTAGTTAGATATTAATGCACTGTTGGAGCTAGAAACACAAGCATTTAGTTAGATATTACTGCACTGTTGGAGCTAGGAACACAAGCATTTAGTTAGATATTACTGCACTGTTGGAGCTAGGAACACAAGTATTTAGTTAGATATTAATGCACTGTTGGAGCTAGGAACACAAGCATTTAGTTAGATATTACTGTACTGTTGGAGCTAGGAACACAAGCATTTAGTTAGATAATTACAGCACTGTTGGAGCTAGGAACACAAGCATTTAGTTAGATATTACAGCACTGTTGGAGCTAGGAACACAAGCATTTAGTTAGATATTACTGTACTGTTGGAGCTAGGAACACAAGCATTTAGTTAGATATTACTGCACTGTTGGAGCTAGGAACACAAGCATTTAGTTAGATATTACTGCACTGTTGGAGCTAGGAACACAAGCATTTAGTTAGATTGTACTGTTGGAGCTAGGAACACAAGCATTTAGTTAGATATTACTGCACTGTTGGAGCTAGGAACACAAGCATTTAGTTAGACAGTACTGTACTGTTGGAGCTAGAAACATAAGCATTTAGTTAGATAATTACTGCACTGTTGGAGCTAGAAACACAAGCATTTCGCAATAACTGCTAAATATGTGACCGATAACATTCTATTTGGTTTGATTTGAACCAACTCACAGCCTGAGTAGCTGAGTGGCCATATACAGACTATCTATTATTTAAGCTGAATAGTACCTTGCCGCTGCATTTGAATTAATCGACCTGAAACAACTAGAACTACTCACTGCTGCAGATGAAAAAGAATGCTGATGAAATGGTTTTATTAACTTATTTACCTATCTGGTGTTATTTCTGTCTTCTTTAGTGTTGTCCCAGCAGATTAGTAGTGCAGTAGTGCACTATATGAAATAGGGTGCAGTTTGGGAGACATTATCTGGTGTTATATCATTATCTTGGTTCTCAGGTGATTTTTCTTTTACAAATATTTAATGTTCACATCTGTTTTAATCTCCCAAAATGTTATTTTGCTTCCAACTCATTATACAGAGTCGTGTCATTTCCTCCTCCATCATGGATTGTGTCTGAATGTAAATACCAAAACCATTATTAATTTTTTTTATTTCACCTTTATTTAACCAGGTAGGCTAGTTCAGAACAAGTTCTCATTTACAACTGCGACCTGGCCAAGATGATAAAGCATAGCAGTGTGAACAGACAACAACACAGAGTTACACAGTAGAGGGGGGGAAGAGTCTATATACATTGTGTGCAAAAGGCATGAGGAGGTAGGCGAATAATTACAATTTAGCAGATTAACACTGGAGTGATAAATGATCAGATGGTCATGTCCAGGCAGAGATACTGGTGTGCAAAAGAGCATAAAAGTAAATAAATAAAAACAGTATGGGGATGAGGTAGGTAAATTGGGTGGGCTATTTACCGATGGACTATGTACAGCTGCAGCGATCGGTTAGCTGCTCAGATAGCAGATGTTTAAAGTTGGTGAGGGAGATAAAAGTCTCCAACTCCAGCGATTTTTGCAATTCGTTCCAGTCACAGGCAGCAGAGAACTGGAAGGAAAGGCTAATTAATCCTATAAAAATAGTAGATTTACTCAACAAGAAGGTCTGATTTCATTACTACTGAAACAGGACCCAGGTGGTATAAAGATCCATTTAAACAACTGGAGGCCTCTTACACTTCAATGTTGTGTTTGAAAATCCTGGTGAAATGCATAACACAGAGAATAAAAAGGTTTTACCAGGTATTGTTCATCCTGATCAGACAGATTTTACCAGGTATTGTTCATCCTGATCAGACAGGTTTTACCAGGTATTATTCATCCTGATCAGAATGGTTTTTACCGGGTATTGTTCATCCTGATCAGACAGGTTTTTACCGGGTATTGTTCATCCTGATCAGACAGGTTTTTACCGGGTATTGTTCATCCTGATCAGACTGGTTTTTACCGGGTATTGTTCATCCTGATCAGACTGGTTTTTACCGGGTATTGTTCATCCTGATCAGACAGGTTTTTACCGGGTATTGTTCATCCTGATCAGACTGGTTTTTACCGGGTATTGTTCATCCTGATCAGACTGGTTTTTACCGGGTATTGTTCATCCTGATCAGACTGGTTTTTACCGGGAATTGTTCATCCTGATCAGACAGGTTTTTACCGGGTATTGTTCATCCTGATCAGACTGGTTTTTACCGGGTATTGTTCATCCTGATCAGACAGGTTTTTACCGGGTATTGTTCATCCTGATCAGACTGGTTTTTACCGGGTATTGTTCATCCTGATCAGACTGGTTTTTACCGGGTATTGTTCATCCTGATCAGACTGGTTTTTACCGGGTATTGTTCATCCTGATCAGACAGGTTTTTACCGGGTATTGTTCATCCTGATCAGACAGGTTTTTACCAGGTATTGTTCATCCTGATCAGACTGGTTTTTACCGGGTATTGTTCATCCTGATCAGACTGGTTTTTACCGGGTATTGTTCATCCTGATCAGACAGGTTTTTACCGGGTATTGTTCATCCTGATCAGACAGGTTTTTACCGGGTATTGTTCATCCTGATCAGACAGGTTTTTACCAGGTATTGTTCATCCTGATCAGACTGGTTTTTACCGGGTATTGTTCATCCTGATCAGACAGGTTTTTACCAGGTATTGTTCATCCTGATCAGACAGGTCTTTTACATGGACGATACATTGGAGATAATATACGACAACTACTGGAACCAACTGAACATTACGAAACATATAAGATACCAGGCCTGGTCTGCATAGCAGATTTTTAAAAGGTGTTTGATAAAGTACAACAAAAATGTATATACATAACATTCAGAAAGTATTCATACCACTTGACTTTTCCCACATTTTGTTATGTTAAAGCTTTATTCTAAAATGTATTAAATCGTTTTTTCCCCTCATCAATCTACAAACAATACCCCATAATACCAAAGCATAAACAGCTTTTTTAAAACATTTTGCAAATGTATAAAAAATACAAAACTGAAACTTTACTCAGTACTTTGTTAAAATACCTTTTTCAGTAATTACTGCCTCGATTCTTGGGTATGTCGCTAAAACACCTGTATTTAGGGATTTCTCCCATTCTTCTCTTGGATGGGTTGGATGGGGAGCGTCGCTGCACAGCTATTTTCAGGTCTCTTCAGAGATGTTTGATCGTCTGGGCTCCAGCTGGGCCACTTAAGGACGTTCAGCCACTCTTGTGTTGTCTCGGCTGTGTGCTTAGGTTCGTTGTCCTGTTAGAAGTTGAACCTTCTCCCCAGTCTGAGGTCCTGAGTTCTTTGGAGCAAATTTTCATCAAGGATCTCTCTGTACTTTGCTTCGTTCAACTTTCCCTCGAGCCTGACTAGTCTCCCAGTCCCTGCCGCTGAAAAACATCCGCACAGCATGATGCTGCCACCACCATGCTTCACCGTAGGGTTGGTGCCAGGTTTCCTCCAGATGTGACACTTGGCATTCAGGCCAAAGAGTTCAATATGGGTTTCATCAGACCAGAGAATCTTGTTTCTCATGGTCTGAGAGTCCTATAGGCAAACTGTTATGAGGCTTCCGTCTGGCCACTCCACCATAAAGGCCTGATTGGTGGAGTGGTGCAGAGATGGTTGTCCTTCTGGAAGGTTCTCCCATCTCCCCAGAGGAACTCTGGAGCTCTGTCAGATTGACCATCGGGTTCTTGGTCACCTCTTTGACCAAGGCCCTTCTCCCCCGATTGCTTAGTTTGGCCGGGCGGCCAGCTCTAGAAAGAGTCTTGGTGGTTCCAAACTTCTTCCATTTAAGAATGATGGAGGCCAATGTGTTCTTGGGAACCTTCAATGCTGCAGACATGTTTTGGTACCCTTCCTCAGATCTATGCCTCAACACAATCCTGTCTCTGAGCTCTACTGACAATTCCTTCGATCTCATGGCTTGGTTTTTGCTCTGACATGTACTGTCAACTGTGGAACCTTTATATAGACAGGTGTGTGCCTTTCCAAATCATGTCCAATCAATTGAATTTACCAGAGGTGCACTCCAATCAAGTTGTAGAAACATCTCAAGGATGATCAATGGAAACAGGATGCACCTGAGCTCAATTCCGAGTCCCATAGCAAACAGTCTGAATACAGTACTTATGTAAATAAGGTATTTCTGTTTTTGTTTTTTTTAATTTGCAAACATTTCTAAAAATCTGTTTTCACTTTGTCATGATGGGGTTTTGTGTGTAGATTGATGAGGAGTTTTTAAATATATATAGTCAAGCTTAGAATAGGGCTGTGACATTACAAAATGTGGAAAAAGTCAAGGGGTCTGAATAATTTCCGAATGCAGTGTAAATGCCTGGATTACTTTAACTTTGGTGATTGTCTTATACAATATGTTAAAGTTATGTACAGCAACCCCAGGTGTAAAATAGTAAACAATGGTTACGTCTCAGAAAGTATTCAGCTTATTAAGAGGAGTCCAACAAGGTTGTCTGTCTCCATATCTATTTATTATCTCCTTTTGAATTTCTAGCTATTGATTCAACAAGAACATCAAGGGGTTGGAAATCCAGGGTTTAGAAACTAAAGTGTTACGTTTTTTCTTAAGTCAGCAATCTGGATGCCTTCTCATTGAACATCTTGGTTACTTTTCTAGCCTCTCTGGACTAAAACCTAACAAGGGTACCATATTACGTATTGGATCGTTAAAAATACAGTGTTTACACTAACTTGTAATTGACCAATAAAATGGACAGATGGTAAAGTAGACAGATTTGGTATTCACATCTCTAAAAATATAAATGAACTTACCACGATTAATTTCAGTAGAAAGTTTGCAAAAATAGATAAGATTCTGCAACCATGGAGAGGTGAATACTTGTCTATTTATGGAAAAATCATATTGATTAACTCTCTGGTCCTGTCACAGTTTACTTACTAATGGTCTTATCACATTGATTAACTCTTTGGTCCTGTCACAGTTACTGACTAGTGGCTCTGCCTACTCCAGACATCTCGTTTTGAAATCATATTGATTAACTCTCTGGTCCTGTCACAGTTACTAGTGGACTAGTGGCTCTGCCTACTCCAGACATCTCGTTTTGAAATCATATGAGCAAAACAAATATGTAACTTTATGTGGAATGCTAAACCAGATTAAATTAAACGTCCCTGTTAATATAATGAAAAGGAGTTTGGGGGCTAAACTTATTAAATATTAAAGCTTTAATCCTCTCACTAAAAGCTTCACTAAGTTAAAACTGAAACCCCAAATGGTTCTCCAGTGGATTATTAAGACTCCTCCTTTGTTAAAATGGCCTTTTTGCCTTCATACAGATTACAACTTCTCATTTCCCACTAATTAAAAATGAAATTTTGTTTAAAGTGTCACCCTTTCTTACACAAGCCATACAAAGCTGTTTACAATTTCAGTTTTATCCTGCAAAAAAGTATTTAGTCAGCCACCAATTGTGCAAGTTCTCCCACTTAAACAGATAAGAGAGGCCTGTAATTTTCATCATAGGTACACTTCAACTATGACAGAGAAAATGAGAAAAAAAATCCAGAAAATCACATTGTAGGATTTTTAATGAAATTATTTGCAAATTATGGTGGAAAATAAGTATTTACAGGCCTCTCTCATATTTTTAAGTGGCTGACTAAATACTTTTTTGCCCCACTGTATATTAATAATAATAGCGGGTAGTGAGTACGGCCCGGTACATCACTGGGGCCAAGCTTCCTGCCATCCAGGACCTATATAGCGGGTAGTGAGTACGGCCCGGTACATCACTGGGGCCAAGCTTCCTGCCATCCAGGACCTATATAGCGGGTAGTGAGTACGGCCCGGTACATCACTGGGGCCAAGCTTCCTGCCATCCAGGACCTATATAGCGGGTAGTGAGTACGGCCCGGTACATCACTGGGGCCAAGCTTCCTGCCATCCAGGACCTATATAGCGGGTAGTGAGTACGGCCCAGTACATCACTGGGGCCAAGCTTCCTGCCATCCAGGACCTATATAGCGGGTAGTGAGTACGGCCCAGTACATCACTGGGGCCAAGCTTCCTGCCATCCAGGACCTATATAGCGGGTAGTGAGTACGGCCCAGTACATCACTGGGGCCAAGCTTCCTGCCATCCAGGACCTATATAGCGGGTAGTGAGTACGGCCCGGTACATCACTGGGGCCAAGCTTCCTGCCATCCAGGACCTATATAGCGGGTAGTGAGTACGGCCCAGTACATCACTGGGGCCAAGCTTCCTGCCATCCAGGACCTATATAGCGGGTAGTGAGTACGGCCCAGTACATCACTGGGGCCAAGCTTCCTGCCATCCAGGACCTATATAGCGGGTAGTGAGTACGGCCCAGTACATCACTGGGGCCAAGCTTCCTGCCATCCAGGACCTATATAGCGGGTAGTGAGTACGGCCCGGTACATCACTGGGGCCAAGCTTCCTGCCATCCAGGACCTATATAGCGGGTAGTGAGTACGGCCCAGTACATCACTGGGGCCAAGCTTCCTGCCATCCAGGACCTATATAGAGGGTAGTGAGTACGGCCCAGTACATCACTGGGGCCAAGCTTCCTGCCATCCAGGACCTATATAGCGGGTAGTGAGTACGGCCCGGTACATCACTGGGGCCAAGCTTCCTGCCATCCAGGACCTATATAGAGGGTAGTGAGTACGGCCCAGTACATCACTGGGGCCAAGCTTCCTGCCATCCAGGACCTATATAGCGGGTAGTGAGTACGGCCCGGTACATCACTGGGGCCAAGCTTCCTGCCATCCAGGACCTATATAGAGGGTAGTGAGTACGGCCCAGTACATCACTGGGGCCAAGCTTCCTGCCATCCAGGACCTATATAGCGGGTAGTGAGTACGGCCCGGTACATCACTGGGGCCAAGCTTCCTGCCATCCAGGACCTATATAGAGGGTAGTGAGTACGGCCCAGTACATCACTGGGGCCAAGCTTCCTGCCATCCAGGACCTATATAGCGGGTAGTGAGTACGGCCCGGTACATCACTGGGGCCAAGCTTCCTGCCATCCAGGACCTATATAGCGGGTAGTGAGTACGGCCCGGTACATCACTGGGGCCAAGCTTCCTGCCATCCAGGACCTATATAGCGGGTAGTGAGTACGGCCCGGTACATCACTGGGGCCAAGCTTCCTGCCATCCAGGACCTATATAGCGGGTAGTGAGTACGGCCCGGTACATCACTGGGGCCAAGCTTCCTGCCATCCAGGACCTATATAGCGGGTAGTGAGTACGGCCCGGTACATCACTGGGGCCAAGCTTCCTGCCATCCAGGACCTATATAGAGGGTAGTGAGTACAGCCCGGTACATCACTGGGGCCAAGCTTTCTGCCATCCAGGACTCTATACTAGGTGGTGTCAGAGGAAGGCCCAAAAAGTCTACAGTCATCAAAGTCAGAGACTGTTCCCTCTGCTACGCACGGAAAGTGGTACCGGAGAGCCAATTCCAAGAGGCTTTCTACCCCCAAGCTATAAGACTGCTGAACATTTAATCAAATGGCCACCCAGCCTATTGGCCCCCCCCTTTGTTTTTAAACTGCTGCTATTCACTGTTTATTATCTATGCATATTCAATTCACCCCTACCTACATGTACAAATTACCTCGACTAACCTGTACCCCGCACATTGACTTGGTACCGGTACCCCCTGTATATAGCCTCATGATTGTTCTTTTATTGTGTTGCTTTTTAAAAATTGACTTTAGTTTATTTAGTAAATATTTGACTCTATTTTCTTAAAACGGCATTGTTGGTTAAGGGCTTGTAAGTAAGCGTTTCAGGGTAAGGTCTACCTACACCTGTTGTATTCAGCATTTCACTGTAAGGTCTACTACACCTGTTGTATTCGGCGCATGTGACAAATAAAAATGTATTTGATCATGTTTACCTCCTCAGCAGATATCATGTTTACCCCCTCAGCAGATATCATGTTTTCCTCCTCAGCAGATATCATGTTTACCTCCTCAGCAGATATCATGTTTACCTCCTCAGCAGATATCATGTTCACCTCCTCAGCAGATATCATGTTTACCTCCTCAGCAGATATCATGTTTACCTCCTCAGCAGATATCATGTTTACCTCCTCAGCAGATATCATGTTTACCCCCTCAGCAGATATCATGTTACCCCCTCAGCAGATATCATGTTTACCTCCTCAGCAGATATCATGTTTACCCCCTCAGCAGATATCATGTTACCCCCTCAGCAGATATCATGTTTACCTCCTCAGCAGATATCATGTTTTCCTCCTCAGCAGATATCATGTTTACCCCCTCAACAGATATCATGTTTACCTCCTCAGCAGATATCATGTTTACCGCCTCAGCAGATATCATGTTTACCTCCTCAGCAGATATCGTGTTTACCCCCTCAGCAGATATCATGTTACCCCCTCAGCAGATATCATGTTTACCTCCTCAGCAGATATCATGTTTACCTCCTCAGCAGATATCATGTTTACCTCCTCAGCAGATATCATGTTTACCCCCTCAGCATATATCATGTTTACCTCCTCAGCAGATATCATGTTTACCACCTCAGCAGATATCATATTTACCCCCTCAGCAGATATCATGTTACCCCCTCAGCAGATATCATGTTTACCCCCTCAGCAGATATCATGTTTACCTCCTCAGCAGATATCATGTTTACCTCCTCAGCAGATATCATGTTTACCACCTCAGCATATATCATGTTTACCTCCTCAGCAGATATCATGTTTACCACCTCAGCAGATATCATGTTTACCCCCTCAGCAGATATCATGTTTACCTCCTCAGCAGATATCATGTTTACCCCCTCAGCAGATATCATGTTTTCCTCCTCAGCAGATATTGTTTAACTCAACAGATATCATGTTTACCCCCTCAGCAGATATCATGTTTACCGCCTCAGCAGATATCATGTTTACCTCCTCAGCAGATATCATGTTTACCACCTCAGCATATATCATGTTTTCCTCCTCAGCAGATATCATGTTTACCCCCTCAGCAGATATCATGTTTACCGCCTCAGCAGATATCATGTTTACCTCCTCAGCAGATATCATGTTTACCACCTCAGCATATATCATGTTTTCCTCCTCAGCAGATATCATGTTTACCTCAGCAGATATTGTTTAACTCAACAGATATCATGTTTACCTCCTCAGCAGATATCATGTTTACCTCCTCAGCAGATATAATGTTACCCCCTCAGCAGATATCATGTTACCCCCTCAGCAGATATCATGTTTACCTCCTCAGCAGATATCATGTTTACCTCCTCAGCAGATATCATGTTTACCTCCTCAGCAGATATCATGTCTACCACCTCAGCATATATCATGTTTTCCTCCTCAGTAGATATCATGTTTACCTCAGCAGATATTGTTTAACTCAACAGATATCATGTTTACCTCCTCAGCAGATATCATGTTTACCTCCTCAGCAGATATCATGTTTACCCCCTCAGCAGATATCATGTTTACCTCCTCAGCAGATATCATGTTTACCTCCTCAGCAGATATCATGTTTACCCCCTCAGCAGATATCATGTTTACCGCCTCAGCAGATATCATGTTTACCTCCTCAGCAGAGATCATGTTTACCTCCTCAGTGATATCATGTTTACCCCCTCAGCAGATATGTTTACCCCCTCAGCAGATATCATGTTTACCTCCTCAGCAGATATCATGTTTACCTCCTCAGCAGATATCATGTTTACTTGATGAATAAAAACCATACAGCTTTTCAAGTCATTATTGGTTTACACTTTACAAACGTTAATATGGATGGATGACATTATAGAACAACAAACAGCTGCAGTTTGATGACTACTATGTCAAACATGATCTAATTGACTGAGTTACTACATCTGCCCCATTCAGGGACTTCCCCATTGTGGGTTTGATTGAATGGCGCTTGGGCCGTTCACGAGGCCAGATGGCGAACTTTCCTTTTAAGCTGGAAGTTATGAGGCTTCGGGTTTAGGATGCCTCTTGGCTCTCTCCACACATTCCCTAATTACCATGTCATTCTTCACCTTGTTTTCATTGCAAAATACCGGAATGCTGCATTGAATTCTGAGCAGTCGCAGTTGTGTTATAGGAAACACTAAACTAATATTCCCATTTGTTAGATGAAATCCCAGTAACTTCAGCATGGAGTTACTGCACTAATGTACGTGTATGGTGGGTTAAACATAATTGTAGACTTCATGTGGTGTAAATCAAAAGGAGTCAAAAGGATTGTAGAACTGAACATGACAAGGGTTTGTTTAAATCAATGTAAAGTCAGGAAGATAAACACTAAGCTCATACTCCACCGCTAACATTCAATATGTTTCTTCTCCCTCAACAAACCAGATGAAATAAAAACCCAGCCCCTGGTTCAGACCATTACTGTATTCAAGACCTGGTAGGAACCATTACTGTTGCTGACATAATGCCTTTCATTCAGTCTCTCTCTGTAGGGCTCCTTGTAGAAATCATTCATTCAGTCTCTCTGTAGGGCTCCTTGTAGAAATCATTCATTCAGTCTCTCTCTGTAGGGCTCCTTGTAGAAATCATTCATTCAGTCTCTCTCTGTAGGGCTCCTTGTAGAAATCATTCATTCAGTCTCTCTGTAGGGCTCCTTGTAGAAATCATTCATTCAGTCTCTCTCTGTAGGGCTCCTTGTAGAAATCATTCATTCAGTCTCTCTCTGTAGGGCTCCTTGTAGAAATCATTCATTCAGTCTCTCTCTGTAGGGCTCCTTGTAGAAATCATTCATTCAGTCTCTCTGTAGGGCTCCTTGTAGAAATCATTCATTCAGTCTCTCTCTGTAGGGCTCCTTGTAGAAATCATTCATTCAGTCTCTCTCTGTAGGGCTCCTTGTAGAAATCATTCATTCAGTCTCTCTCTGTAGGGCTCCTTGTAGAAATCATTCATTCAGTCTCTCTGTAGGGCTCCTTGTAGAAATCATTCATTCAGTCTCTCTCTGTAGGGCTCCTTGTAGAAATCATTCATTCAGTCTCTCTCTGTAGGGCTCCTTGTAGAAATCATTCATTCAGTCTCTCTCTGTAGGGCTCCTTGTAGAAATCATTCATTCAGTCTCTCTCTGTAGGGCTCCTTGTAGAAATCATTCATTCAGTCTCTCTCTGTAGGGCTCCTTGTAGAAATCATTCATTCAGTCTCTCTCTGTAGGGCTCCTTGTAGAAATCATTCATTCAGTCTCTCTCTGTAGGGCTCCTTGTAGAAATCATTCATTCAGTCTCTCTCTGTAGGGCTCCTTGTAGAAATCATTCATTCAGTCTCTCTCTGTAGGGCTCCTTGTAGAAATCATTCATTCAGTCTCTCTCTGTAGGGCTCCTTGTAGAAATCATTCATTCAGTCTCTCTCTGTAGGGCTCCTTGTAGAAATCATTCATTCAGTCTCTCTCTGTAGGGCTCCTTGTAGAAATCATTCATTCAGTCTCTCTCTGTAGGGCTCCTTGTAGAAATCATTCATTCAGTCTCTCTCTGTAGGGCTCCTTGTAGAAATCATTCATTCAGTCTCTCTCTGTAGGGCTCCTTGTAGAAATCATTCATTCAGTCTCTCTCTGTAGGGCTCCTTGTAGAAATCATTCATTCAGTCTCTCTATAGGGCTCCTTGTAGAAATCATTCATTCAGTCTCTCTCTGTAGGGCTCCTTGTATAAATCATTCATTCAGTCTCTCTCTGTAGGGCTCCTTGTAGAAATGATTCATTCAGTCTCTCTATAGGGCTCCTTGTAATTAATTCAGTCTCTCTCTGTAGGGCTCCTTGTATAAATCATTCATTCAGTCTCTCTCTATAGGGCTCCTTGTAGAAATCATTCATTCAGTCTCTCTCTGTAGGGCTCCTTGTAGAAATCATTCATTCAGTCTCTCTCTGTAGGGCTCCTTGTAGAAATCATTCATTCAGTCTCTCTATAGGGCTCCTTGTAGAAATCATTCATTCAGTCTCTCTCTGTAGGGCTCCTTGTATAAATCATTCATTCAGTCTCTCTCTGTAGGGCTCCTTGTAGAAATCATTCATTCAGTCTCTCTCTGTAGGGTTCCTTGTAGAAATCATTCATTCAGTCTCTCTCTGTAGGGCTCCTTGTAGAAATCATTCATTCAGTCTCTCTCTGTAGGGCTCCTTGTAGAAATCATTCATTCAGTCTCTCTATAGGGCTCCTTGTAGAAATCATTCATTCAGTCTCTCTCTGTAGGGCTCCTTGTAGAAATCATTCATTCAGTCTCTCTCTGAAAGGGCTCCTTGTAGAAATCATTCATTCAGTCTCTCTCTGTAGGGCTCCTTGTAGAAATCATTCATTCAGTCTCTCTATAGGGCTCCTTGTAATTAATTCAGTCTCTCTCTGTAGGGCTCCTTGTATAAATCATTCATTCAGTCTCTCTCTATAGGGCTCCTTGTAGAAATCATTCATTCAGTCTCTCTCTGTAGGGCTCCTTGTAGAAATCATTCATTCAGTCTCTCTCTGTAGGGCTCCTTGTAGAAATCATTCATTCAGTCTCTCTCTGTAGGGCTCCTTGTAGAAATCATTCATTCAGTCTCTCTCTGTAGGGCTCCTTGTAGAAATCATTCATTCAGTCTCTCTCTGTAGGGCTCCTTGTAGAAATCATTCATTCAGTCTCTCTCTGTAGGGCTCCTTGTAGAAATCATTCATTCAGTCTCTCTATAGGGCTCCTTGTAGAAATCATTCATTCAGTCTCTCTCTGTAGGGCTCCTTGTAGAAATCATTCATTCAGTCTCTCTCTGTAGGGCTCCTTGTATAAATCATTCATTCAGTCTCTCTCTGTAGGGCTCCTTGTAGAAATGATTCATTCAGTCTCTCTATAGGGCTCCTTGTAATTAATTCAGTCTCTCTCTGTAGGGCTCCTTGTATAAATCATTCATTCAGTCTCTCTGTAGGGCTCCTTGTAGAAATCATTCATTCAGTCTCTCTCTGTAGGGCTCCTTGTAGAAATCATTCATTCAGTCTCTCTCTGTAGGGCTCCTTGTATAAAACATTCATTCAGTCTCTCTCTGTAGGGCTCCTTGTAGAAATGATTCATTCAGTCTCTCTATAGGGCTCCTTGTAGAAATCATTCATTCAGTCTCTCTCTGTAGGGCTCCTTGTAGAAATCATTCATTCAGTCTCTCTCTGAAAGGGCTCCTTGTAGAAATCATTCATTCTCTCAGAACACTGGGCAGTAAATCAACCTTCCTGTTCTTCTCCTTCTCATTTGTTTGTCTGGCTAAATGTAATTTCTTCGTGGAAAGATAAGCTGCTGTATCCCCTTCTGTAGTGAAGGTAGCAGCGAGGGGAATATAGTAGTGGTTCATATAAACTGTTACAAAGCTCCATTCTTCTTGACATACCAGAAGCACTTCGCAGACATGTGGATACACAGAACACAACATTTCAAATCATTTGTAATCGTCTGCAACTGTTGTTTCTGATGTGATTTCTAGTCTTCTGAATTGTATCAGTCATAATAATGTTTATCTTTCTAGGTCAAAGTATTGTATGATCATGGAAAGCATTCTGGTAATATTTACAGCATAGCATTGTGATAATATTTACAACATAGCATTCTGGTAATATTTACAGCATAGCATTGTGGTAATATTTACAACATAGCATTCTGGTAATATTTACAACATAGCATTGTGGTAATATTTACAGCATAGCATTGTGGTAATATTTACAACATAGCATTCTGGTAATATTTACAACATAGCATTGTGGTAATATTTACAACATAGCATTGTGGTAATATTTACAACATAGCATTGTGGTAATATTTACAGCATAGCATTGTGGTAATATTTACAACATAGCATTGTGATAATATTTACAACATAGCATTCTGGTAATATTTACAGCATAGCATTCTGGTAATATTTACAACATAGCATTGTGATAATATTTACAACATAGCATTGTGATAATATTTACAACATAGCATTGTGTCAATGTCATTCTGTGTTTGACTTCAATCCAGTAGACTGTTAGATGTTAACATGGCTAAATGCCATTAGGCTGAACTTCCACTCAAGCATTAGACTGTTAGATGTTAACGTGGCTAAATGCCATTAGGCTGATCTTCCACTCAGCAGTAGACTGTTAGATGTTAACATGGCTAAATGCCATTAGGCTGATCTTCCACTCAGCAGTAGACTGTTAGATGTTAACATGGCTAAATGCCATTAGGCTGAACTTCCACTCAGCAGTAGACTGTTAGATGTTAACATGGCTAAATGCCATTAGGCTGATCTTCCACTCAGCAGTAGACTGTTAGATGTTAACATGGCTAAATGCCATTAGGCTGAACTTCCTCTAAAATTCCAACACCTAAAGACCGTCTCAGTAATTATTGTTGGACAGATGTTGACATATTTCACATTTGTCATGATCGTATTAATATATTTATTGTATTGTGAAATCAGTATGTTTCAACATGTGGTTGGTTGTTAATGTTGCAAGTCCAGGCTTTGCTTCTGCTGTGACTTGAAATATGTCTTTTGTCTTTCGCTGTTCAGGACCTGAACGGGGCTGACAGGGTACTGTTGCAACATGATAGGTGTGTGTCATTTAATTGAAGCAGAAATGTAGCTCAGCTTGAGTAATGATGTCTTACAGCGTTCTAGTGCCCTGCCCTGTTCTCTACCTGTCCTCTCCCTGTTCTCTACCTGTCCTCTCCCTGTTCTCTACCTGTCCTCTCCCTGTTCTCTACCTGTCCTCTCCCTGTTCTCTACCTGTCCTCTCCCTGTTCTCTACCTGTCCTCTCCCTGTTCTCTCCCTGTTCTCTACCTGTCCTCTCCCTGTTCTCTACCTGTTCTCTACCTGTCCTCTCCCTGTTCTCTACCTGTTCTCTACCTGTCCTCTCCCTGTTCTCTACCTGTCCTCTCCCTGTTCTCTACCTGTCCTCTCCCTGTTCTCTCCCTGTTCTCTACCTGTCCTCTCCCTGTTCTCAACCTGTCCTCTCCCTGTTCTCTACCTGTTCTCTACCTGTTCTCTACCTGTTCTCTACCTGTCCTCTCCCTGTTCTCTACCTGTCCTCTCCCTGTTCTCTCCCTGTTCTCTCCCTGTTCTCTACCTGTCCTCTCCCTGTTCTCTACCTGTCCTCTCCCTGTTCTCTACCTGTCCTCTCCCTGTTCTCTACCTGTTCTCTCCCTGTCCTCTCCCTGTCCTCTCCCTGTCCTCTCCCTGTCCTCTCCCTGTTCTCTCCCTGTCCTCTCCCTGTTCTCTCCCTGTTCTCTCCCTGTTCTCTCCCTGTTCTCTCCCTGTTCTCTCCCTGTCCTCTCACTGTTCTCTACCTGTCCTCTCACTGTTCTCTACCTGTTCTCTCCCTGTTCTCTCCCTGTTCTCTCCCTGTCCTCTCCCTGTCTTCTCCCTGTCTTCTCCCTGTTCTCTCCCTGTTCTCTCCCTGTTCTCTCCCTGTTCTCTCCCTGTTCTCTCCCTGTTCTCTACCTGTCCTCTCCCTGTTCTCTCCCTGTTCTCTCCCTGTTCTCTCCCTGTCTTCTCCCTGTCTTCTCCCTGTCTTCTCCCTGTCCTCTCCCTGTCCTCTCCCTGTCCTCTCCCTGTCCTCTCCCTGTTCTCTCCCTGTTCTCTCCCTGTCTTCTCCCTGTCTTCTCCCTGTCTTCTCACTGTCCTCTCCCTGTCCTCTCCCTGTCCTCTCCCTGTCCTCTCCCTGTCCTCTGAACTGCCTGATCCTCATTGAATATGATAATGGTAACGTTTTAAAATGAAACAGTAGTTCTCTGCCTGTATGAGAACCCAGATGAGTGTTGTATAACAATCTCACTATGAATGTTGACTATCCATCCTTAGAGCACGGCTCCATTGTAATGACTATCCATCCTTAGAGCACAGCTCTACTGTAATGACTATCCATCCTTAGAGCACGGCTCCACTGTAATGACTATCCATCCTTAGAGCACAGCTCTACTGTAATGACTATCCATCCTTAGAGCACGGCTCCACTGTAATGACTATCCATCCTTAGAGCATGGCTCTACTGTAATGACTATCCATCCTTAGAGCACGGCTCCACTGTAATGACTATCCATCCTTAGAGCATGGCTCTACTGTAATGACTATCCATCCTTAGAGCACGGCTCCACTGTAATGACTATCCATCCTTAGAGCACGGCTCCACTGTAATGACTATCCATCCTTAGAGCACGGCTCTACTGTAATGACTATCCATCCTTAGAGCATGGCTCTACTGTAATGACTATCCATCACGGCTCCACTGTAATGACTATCCATCCTTAGAGCATGGCTCCACTGTAATGACTATCCATCACGGCTCTACTGTAATGACTATCCATCACGGCTCTACTGTAATGACTATCCATCACGGCTCCACTGTAATGACTATCCATCCTTAGAGCATGGCTCCACTGTAATGACTATCCATCCTTAGAGCACGGCTCCACTGTAATGACTATCCATCCTTAGAGCATGGCTCTACTGTAATGACTATCCATCCTTAGAGCACAGCTCTACTGTAATGACTATCCATCCTTAGAGCACGGCTCCACTGTAATGACTATCCATCCTTAGAGCATGGCTCTACCGTAATGACTATCCATCCTTAGAGCACGGCTCCACTGTAATGACTATCCATCCTTAGAGCATGGCTCTACCGTAATGACTATCCATCCTTAGAGCACGGCTCTACTGTAATGACTATCCATCCTTAGAGCACGGCTCCACTGTAATGACTATCCATCCTTAGAGCACGGCTCTACCGTAATGACTATCCATCCTTAGAGCACGGCTCCACTGTAATGACTATCCATCCTTAGAGCATGGCTCTACCGTAATGACTATCCATCCTTAGAGCACGGCTCTACTGTAATGACTATCCATCCTTAGAGCACGGTAATAGTATTATTCTAGACTATTGGTAATATTATTATTCTAGACTATTGGTAATAGTATTATTCTAGACTATTGGTAATAGTATTATTCTAGACTATTGGTAATAGCACTATTCTAGACTATTGGTAATAGTTTTATTCTAGACTATTGGTAATAGTATTATTCTAGACTATTGGTAATAGTATTATTCTAGACTATTGGTAATAGCATTATTCTAGACTATTGGTAATAGTATTATTCTAGACTATTGGTAATATTATTATTCTAGACTATTGGTAATAGCATTATTCTAGACTATTGGTAATAGCATTATTCTAGACTATTGGTAATATTATTATTCTAGACTATTGGTAATAGTATTATTCTAGACTATTGGTAATAGCATTATTCTAGACTATTGGTAATAGTATTATTCTAGACTATTGGTAATAGTATTATTCTAGACTATTGGTAATAGTATTATTCTAGACTATTGGTAATAGCATTATTCTAGACTATTGGTAATAGTATTATTCTAGACTATTGGTAATAGTATTATTCTAGACTATTGGTAATAGTATTATTCTAGACTATTGGTAATAGCACTATTCTAGACTATTGGTAATAGTTTTATTCTAGACTATTGGTAATAGTATTATTCTAGACTATTGGTAATAGTATTATTCTAGACTATTGGTAATAGCATTATTCTAGACTATTGGTAATAGTTTTATTCTAGACTATTGATAATAGTATTATTCTAGACTATTGGTATTAGTAGTATTCTAGACTGCAGTGTGATTGGCTGGGCTGCATCGGACTCTGGTCTGCAGTGTGATTGACTGGGCTGCATGGGACTCGGGTCTGCAGTGTGATTGGCTGGGCTGCATCGGACTCTGGTCTGCAGTGTGATTGGCTGGGCTGCATGGGACTCTGGTCTGCAGTGTGATTGGCTGGGCTGCATGGGACTCGGGTCTGCAGTGTGATTGGCTGGGCTGCATGGGACTCTGGTCTGCAGTGTGATTGCATGGGACTCTGGTCTGCAGTGTGATTGGCTGGGCTGCATGGGACTCTGGTCTGCAGTGTGATTGACTGGGCTTTTCTTATCAACATCTGTTACCCCTCTGTGTGTCACATTACACTGTTTAATCACTGCATGTCAAAGCATCTCTTCAATCTGCAACTACAATAACATTTGATTTGATTTGAAACTGGTTGCTTCCACATTCAAATCTCTGTTAACATTTTCATCTTGTATCTTCTGTGCAAAATTATTTTAAAAAACATTGTAACTGTATAAGAATTATTCACATAACTTTATGAATATTCAAACATGTTGCACATTGTAATTAACAACAGTATATAAAGTAGGCTATTATTTTGCCCTTTGTTTACAACATAAAAGATCACATGCCTGAAGCCAAAATATATTGGGCTAATTATTTGATCTATATATGTTTAGCCTATTAGATTACCTGCCTGAAGCCAAAATATATTGGGCTAATAATTTGATCTATATATGTTTAGCCTATTAGATTACGTGCCTGAAGCCAAAATATATTAGGCTAATTATTTGATTTATATATGTTTAGCCTATTAGATTACCTGCCTGAAGCCAAAATATATTGGGCTAATTATTTGATCTATATATGTTTAGCCTATTAGATTACCTGCCTGAAGCCAAAATATATTGGGCTAATTATTTGATCTATATATGTTTAGCCTATTAGATTACCTGCCTGAAGCCAAAATATATTGGGCTAATTATTTGATCTATATATGTTTAGCCTATTAGATTACCTGCCTGAAGCCAAAATATATTGGGCTAATTATTTGATCTATATATGTTTAGCCTATTAGATTACCTGCCTGAAGCCAAAATATATTGGGCTAATTATTTGATCTATATATGTTTAGCCTATTAGATTACGTGCCTGAAGCCAAAATATATTCATCTATTTTTGTCTGTAGCCTAATGTTGTTAACAGGCTGCAACGTCAAGGCATTTTAATACAGCAGCAGGCCTGTGTAATTCACTCGTTCCTGTCATGCATGCCTCCTTTTAGCTCCGCCTACAACCAAAATCCCCTTCATCTGTACAATTAATGACCAACAGATCTATGTTTACAGATATTATGAAGTGTCATTGATAAAATAGTTGGTGGAACAATTATAGCAATATCCTTTGACAAATCAATAGTTCTATTTTTTTTAAATATATATATCGTGTACATTGTGTCCGATTACCCTCGTGACTGTTAAACATTGCATAACGTAGCCTATAAAAAAGATCTGACATTAGCCTGCAGTTTTTAATCACGTTAGCAGCGTTTATTAGGCAGGAGACCCAATTCCACATGAATAACGTCTGACTTCAGAGACAGCTGCAAATAACTTCCCTTATTGTTCATTTATTTAGCAACATTGCCTAATCCGCTGCCTTTCTTTCTCCTCATGTTCAGGCTTAAATCTTTAAAAACTATATACATGTCTATATATATATAGTGCGCTGTGTTTAGATCGGGCTACAATTCACTACCTGTATAGTCTAATGTAATTGCCAATAGGCTGCACCAAATGAGTTGCATTTAGCCTAAATGACATCATTAAAACATGTGGTATTAAAACTAGGATATTACTTAGTCATCTTGCTGCCAGCAGCGGTGAAAAGCTTGTTCCGTCCCTTTCCAGAATGATTAAGTTCACAGACTCTCTCAACCTCTGTACAGTATAGCCGACCTAATGAAAATAGAAACAGGAAACCACCCGGCGGCAGTAGGCTCGGCTGTAAAGCCTCGGCTAAATACTAAAAGCATGACTTGTCAACAGCAGTCATGTTCATGTTCGGCAGGATAAAGCCTACACTCAAAGCTGCCTTACTGTTGCCTTATTGTTGCCTTCAGTCTTTAGAACATCACACTGTTTGGTTGTGGAGCATCCGATGGAAAAAAGCTAAATATTAACGGTAAAAAACAATATATTAACGGTTAAAAACAATATATTAACTGTTAAAAACAATATATTAACTGTTAAAAACAATATATTAACTGTTAAAAACAATATATTAACTGTTAAAAACAATATATTAACTGTTAAAAACAATATATTAACGGGTAAAAACAATATATTAACGGTTAAAAACAATATATTAACTGTTAAAAACAATATATTAACTGTTAAAAACAATATATTAACTGTTAAAAACAATATATTAACGGTTAAAAACAATATATTAACTGTTAAAAACAATATATTAACTGTTAAAACAATATATTAACTGTTAAAAACAATATATTAACTGTTAAAACAATATATTAACTGTTAAAACAATATATTAACTGTTAAAACAATATATTAACTGTTAAAAACAATATATTAACTGTTAAAAACAATATATTAACGGTAAAAACAATATATTAACTGTTAAAACAATATATTAACTGTTAAAACAATATATTAACTGTTAAAAACAATATATTAACGGTTAAAAAACAATATATTAACGGTTAAAAAACAATATATTAACGGGTTAAAAACAATATATTAACGGTTAAAAACAATATATTAACGGTTAAAAACAATATATTAACTGGTAAAAACAATATATTAACGGTTAAAAACAATATATTAACGGGTAAAAAACAATATATTAACGGTTAAAAACAATATATTAACTGTTAAAAACAATATATTAACTGGTTAAAACAATATATTAACGGGTAAAAACAATATATTAACTGTTAAAAACAATATATTAACGGTTAAAAACAATATATTAACTGTTAAAAACAATATATTAACTGTTAAAAACAATATATTAACGGTTAAAAACAATATATTAACTGGTAAAAACAATATATTAACGGTTAAAAACAATATATTAACGGGTAAAAAACAATATATTAACGGTTAAAAACAATATATTAACTGTTAAAAACAATATATTAACTGGTTAAAACAATATATTAACGGGTAAAAACAATATATTAACTGTTAAAAACAATATATTAACGGTTAAAAACAATATATTAACTGTTAAAAACAATATATTAACTGTTAAAAACAATATATTAACTGTTAAAAACAATATATTAACTGTTAAAAACAATATATTAACGGTAAAAAACAATATATTAACGGTTAAAAACAATATATTAACTGTTAAAAACAATATATTAACTGGTAAAAACAATATATTAACTGTTAAAAACAATATATTAACGGGTAAAAACAATATATTAACTGTTAAAAACAATATATTAACTGTTAAAAACAATATATTAACGGTAAAAACAATATATTAACTGTTAAAAACAATATATTAACGGTAAAAACAATATATTAACTGTTAAAAACAATATATTAACTGTTAAAAACAATATATTAACGGTTAAAAAACAATATATTAACGGGTAAAAAACAATATATTAACTGTTAAAAACAATATATTAACGGTTTAAAACAATATATTAACTGTTAAAAACAATATATTAACGGTTAAAAACAATATATTAACTGGTTAAAACAATATATTAACTGTTAAAACAATATATTAACGGTTAAAAACAATATATTAACTGTTAAAAACAATATATTAACTGGTTAAAACAATATATTAACGGGTAAAAACAATATATTAACTGTTAAAAACAATATATTAACTGGTTAAAAACAATATATTAACTGTTAAAAACAATATATTAACTGGTAAAAAACAATATATTAACTGGTAAAAAACAATATATTAACTGGTTAAAAACAATATATTAACTGTTAAAAACAATATATTAACTGGTTAAAACAATATATTAACGGGTAAAAACAATATATTAACTGTTAAAAACAATATATTAACGGTAAAAACAATATATTAACGGGTAAAAACAATATATTAACTGTTAAAAACAATATATTAACTGGTTAAAACAATATATTAACTGTTAAAACAATATATTAACGGTTAAAAACAATATATTAACTGTTAAAACAATATATTAACTGTTAAAAACAATATATTAACTGTTAAAAACAATATATTAACGGTAAAAACAATATATTAACTGTTAAAACAATATATTAACGGTAAAAAACAATATATTAACTGTTAAAAACAATATATTAACTGTTAAAAACAATATATTAACTGTTAAAAACAATATATTAACTGTTAAAAACAATATATTAACTGTTAAAAACAATATATTAACTGTTAAAACAATATATTAACGGTTAAAAACAATATATTAACTGTTAAAAACAATATATTAACTGGTTAAAACAATATATTAACGGTTAAAAACAATATATTAACGGTTAAAAACAATATATTAACTGTTAAAAACAATATATTAACTGTTAAAAACAATATATTAACTGTTAAAAAACAATATATTAACTGTTAAAAACAATATATTAACTGTTAAAAACAATATATTAACTGTTAAAAACAATATATTAACGGTTAAAAAACAATATATTAACTGGTTAAAAACAATATATTAACGGTAAAAACAATATATTAACTGTTAAAACAATATATTAACGGTAAAAAACAATATATTAACTGTTAAAAACAATATATTAACTGTTAAAAACAATATATTAACTGTTAAAACAATATATTAACGGTTAAAAACAATATATTAACTGTTAAAAACAATATATTAACTGTTAAAAACAATATATTAACTGTTAAAAACAATATATTAACTGTTAAAAACAATATATTAACTGTTAAAAACAATATATTAACTGTTAAAAACAATATATTAACTGTTAAAAACAATATATTAACTGTTAAAAACAATATATTAACTGTTAAAAACAATATATTAACTGGTTAAAACAATATATTAACGGTTAAAAACAATATATTAACGGTTAAAAACAATATATTAACTGTTAAAAACAATATATTAACTGTTAAAAACAATATATTAACTGTTAAAAAACAATATATTAACTGTTAAAAACAATATATTAACTGTTAAAAACAATATATTAACTGGTAAAAACAATATATTAACGGTTAAAAAACAATATATTAACGGGTTAAAAACAATATATTAACGGTTAAAAACAATATATTAACGGTTAAAAACAATATATTAACTGGTAAAAACAATATATTAACGGTTAAAAACAATATATTAACGGGTAAAAAACAATATATTAACGGTTAAAAACAATATATTAACTGTTAAAAACAATATATTAACTGGTTAAAACAATATATTAACGGGTAAAAACAATATATTAACTGTTAAAAACAATATATTAACGGGTTAAAAACAATATATTAACGGTTAAAAACAATATATTAACGGTTAAAAACAATATATTAACTGTTAAAACAATATATTAACTGTTAAAAACAATATATTAACTGTTAAAAACAATATATTAACGGTAAAAAACAATATATTAACGGTTAAAAACAATATATTAACTGTTAAAAACAATATATTAACGGTTAAAAACAATATATTAACGGTTAAAAACAATATATTAACAGTTAAAAACAATATATTAACTGTTAAAAACAATATATTAACTGTTAAAAACAATATATTAACTGTTAAAAACAATATATTAACGGGTTAAAAACAATATATTAACGGTTAAAAACAATATATTAACTGTTAAAAACAATATATTAACTGTTAAAAACAATATATTAACTGTTAAAAACAATATATTAACTGTTAAAAACAATATATTAACTGTTAAAAACAATATATTAACGGTAAAAACAATATATTAACTGTTAAAAACAATATATTAACTGTTAAAAACAATATATTAACTGTTAAAAACAATATATTAACTGGTAAAAACAATATATTAACTGTTAAAACAATATATTAACTGGTAAAAACAATATATTAACTGTTAAAAACAATATATTAACTGTTAAAACAATATATTAACGGTAAAAAACAATATATTAACTGTTAAAAACAATATATTAACGGTTAAAAACAATATATTAACGGTTAAAAACAATATATTAACTGTTAAAAACAATATATTAACTGTTAAAAACAATATATTAACTGTTAAAACAATATATTAACTGTTAAAAACAATATATTAACGGTTAAAAACAATATATTAACTGTTAAAAACAATATATTAACTGTTAAAAACAATATATTAACTGTTAAAACAATATATTAACTGTTAAAAACAATATATTAACGGTTAAAAACAATATATTAACTGTTAAAACAATATATTAACTGTTAAAACAATATATTAACGGTTAAAAACAATATATTAACTGTTAAAAACAATATATTAACTGTTAAAAACAATATATTAACGGTTAAAAACAATATATTAACGGTTAAAAACAATATATTAACGGGTAAAAACAATATATTAACGGGTAAAAACAATATATTAACGGTTAAAAAACAATATATTAACGGTTAAAAACAATATATTAACGGTAAAAACAATATATTAACGGTTAAAAACAATATATTAACTGTTAAAAACAATATATTAACGGTTAAAAACAATATATTAACGGTTAAAAACAATATATTAACTGTTAAAAACAATATATTAACGGTTAAAAACAATATATTAACGGTAAAAACAATATATTAACTGTTAAAAACAATATATTAACTGTTAAAAACAATATATTAACTGTTAAAAACAATATATTAACTGTTAAAACAATATATTAACTGGTAAAAACAATATATTAACTGTTAAAAACAATATATTAACTGGTAAAAACAATATATTAACTGTTAAAAACAATATATTAACGGTAAAAACAATATATTAACGGTAAAAACAATATATTAACTGTTAAAAACAATATATTAACTGTTAAAAACAATATATTAACGGTAAAAACAATATATTAACTGTTAAAACAATATATTAACGGTAAAAACAATATATTAACTGTTAAAAACAATATATTAACTGTTAAAAACAATATATTAACTGTTAAAAACAATATATTAACGGTTAAAAACAATATATTAACTGTTAAAAACAATATATTAACTGTTAAAAACAATATATTAACGGTAAAAACAATATATTAACTGTTAAAAACAATATATTAACTGTTAAAAACAATATATTAACTGTTAAAAACAATATATTAACTGTTAAAACAATATATTAACTGGTTAAAACAATATATTAACGGTTAAAAACAATATATTAACGGTTAAAAACAATATATTAACTGTTAAAAACAATATATTAACTGTTAAAAACAATATATTAACTGTTAAAACAATATATTAACTGGTTAAAACAATATATTAACGGTTAAAAACAATATATTAACTGTTAAAAACAATATATTAACGGTTAAAAACAATATATTAACGGTTAAAAACAATATATTAACGGTTAAAAACAATATATTAACTGTTAAAAACAATATATTAACGGTTAAAAACAATATATTAACTGGTTAAAACAATATATTAACGGTTAAAAACAATATATTAACTGTTAAAAACAATATATTAACGGGTAAAAACAATATATTAACTGTTAAAAACAATATATTAACGGTAAAAAACAATATATTAACTGTTAAAAACAATATATTAACGGTTAAAAACAATATATTAACTGTTAAAAACAATATATTAACGGGTAAAAACAATATATTAACTGTTAAAAACAATATATTAACGGTAAAAAACAATATATTAACGGTTAAAAACAATATATTAACGGTTAAAAAACAATATATTAACGGTTAAAAACAATATATTAACGGGTAAAAAACAATATATTAACGGTTAAAAACAATATATTAACTGTTAAAAACAATATATTAACGGTTAAAAACAATATATTAACGGTTAAAAAACAATATATTAACGGTTAAAAACAATATATTAACGGGTAAAAACAATATATTAACTGTTAAAAACAATATATTAACTGTTAAAAACAATATATTAACGGTTAAAAACAATATATTAACGGTTAAAAACAATATATTAACGGGTAAAAACAATATATTAACGGGTAAAAACAATATATTAACGGTTAAAAACAATATATTAACGGTTAAAAACAATATATTAACGGGTAAAAACAATATATTAACGGTTAAAAACAATATATTAACGGTTAAAAACAATATATTAACGGGTAAAAAACAATATATTAACGGTTAAAAACAATATATTAACGGGTAAAAACAATATATTAACGGTTAAAAAACAATATATTAACGGTTAAAAACAATATATTAACGGTTAAAAACAATATATTAACGGGTAAAAAACAATATATTAACGGTTAAAAACAATATATTAACGGGTAAAAACAATATATTAACGGTTAAAAAACAATATATTAACGGTTAAAAACAATATATTAACGGTTAAAAACAATATATTAACGGTTAAAAACAATATATTAACGGGTAAAAACAATATATTAACGGGTAAAAACAATATATTAACGGTTAAAAAACAATATATTAACGGTTAAAAACAATATATTAACGGGTAAAAACAATATATTAACGGTTAAAAACAATATATTAACGGTTAAAAACAATATATTAACTGTTAAAAAACAATATATTAACTGTTAAAAACAATATATTAACTGTTAAAACAATATATTAACTGGTTAAAACAATATATTAACGGTTAAAAACAATATATTAACTGTTAAAAACAATATATTAACTGTTAAAACAATATATTAACGGTTAAAAACAATATATTAACGGTAAAAAACAATATATTAACGGTTAAAAACAATATATTAACTGTTAAAAACAATATATTAACGGTTAAAAACAATATATTAACGGGTAAAAACAATATATTAACGGTTAAAAACAATATATTAACTGGTAAAAAACAATATATTAACGGTTAAAAACAATATATTAACGGGTAAAAACAATATATTAACGGGTAAAAACAATATATTAACGGTTAAAAAACAATATATTAACGGTTAAAAAACAATATATTAACGGTTAAAAACAATATATTAACTGTTAAAAACAATATATTAACGGGTTAACGGGTGGAAACAATGTAACAACTATTTAACGGGTATAGACACAATGTAACAACTAATTAACGGGTATAGACACAATGTAACAACTAATTAACGGGTATAGACACAATGTAACAACTATTTAACGGGTATAGACACAATGTAACAACTATTTAACGGGTATAGACACAATGTAACAACTAATTAACGGGTATAGACACAATGTAACAACTAATTAACGGGTATAGACACAATGTAACAACTAATTAATGGGTATAGACAACAATGTAACGACTAATTAACTGGCATAGACACAATGTAACGACTCTGGAACTGCCCATATCTGTCTCCGGCAGCAAGCGAGATTTCACAGGTGGCGAATGTGAGCAGAGGTTCGGCGAGATTTCACAGGTGGCGAACGTGAGCAGAGAGGTTCGGCGACATTTCACAGGTGGCGAACGTGAGCAGAGGTTCGGCGAGATTTCACAGGTGGCGAACATGAGCAGAGGTTCGGCGAGATTTCACAGGTGGCGAACATGAGCAGAGGTTCGGCGAGATTTCACAGGTGGCGAACGTGAGCAGAGAGGTTCGGCGAGATTTCACAGGTGGCGAACGTGAGCAGAGGTTCGGCGAGATTTCACAGGTGGCGAACGTGAGCAGAGGTTCGGCGAGATTTCACAGGTGGTGGACGTGAGCAGAGGTTCGGCGAAAGTACATACAGTTTAGCTGATGCATTCTAGAAATAAGAAGAGTGAGAGGGAACAGACAGCGCGAGAGACATAGAGAGAGGGAAGAGAGAGACATGGCGAGAGAGGGAAGAGAGAGACATAGAGAGATATGGAAGAGAGCGACATAGCGAGAGAGACATAGAGAGATATGGAAGAGAGAGACATAGAGAGATATGGAAGAGAGAGACATAGAGAGATATGGAAGAGAGAGACATAGAGAGATATGGAAGAGAGAGACATAGAGAGATATGGAAGAGAGAGACATAGAGAGATATGGAAGAGAGAGACATAGCGAGAGAGACAGAGAGAGATATGGAAGAGAGAGACAGAGAGAGAGATGGAAGAGAGAGACATAGAGAGATAGGGAAGAGAGAGACATAGAGAGATAGGGAAGAGAGAGGGAAGAGAGATATGGAAGAGAGAGGGAAGAGAGATACATAGAGAGAGACATGGAGAGAGACATAGAGATAGGGAAGAGAGAGACATGAAGAGAGAGACAGAGAGAGACATAGAGAGATAGGGAAGAGAGAGACAGAGAGAGAGAGGGAAGAGTGAGACAGAGTGAGAGAGGGAAGAGTGAGACATAGAGAGACATAGAGAGATAGGGAAGAGAGAGACAGAGAGAGACATAGAGAGAGAGGGAAGAGAGAGACAGAGAGAGACATAGAGAGACATAGAGAGATAGGGAAGAGAGAGACAGAGAGAGACATAGAGAGAGAGGGAAGAGAGAGACAGAGAGAGACATAGAGAGATAGGGAAGAGAGAGACATAGAGAGAGACATAGAGAGATAGGGAAGAGAGAGACAGAGAGATAGGGAAGAGAGAGACAGAGAGAGACATAGAGAGACATAGAGAGATAGGGAAGAGAGAGACATAGAGAGACATAGAGATAGGGAAGAGAGAGACATAGAGAGAGACAGAGAGAGCCATAGAGAGATAGGGAAGAGAGAGACAGAGAGAGACAGAGAGAGACATAGAGATAGGGAAGAGAGAGACATAGAGAGACAGAGAGAGACATAGAGAGATAGGGAAGAGAGAGACAGAGAGAGACATAGAGATAGGGAAGAGAGAGACATAGAGAGACAGAGAGAGACAGAGAGAGACAGAGAGAGACAGAGAGAGAGAGAGAGAGACATAGAGAGATAGGGAAGAGAGAGACAGAGAGAGACATAGAGAGAGACATAGAGAGAGACATAGAGATAGGGAAGAGAGAGACAGAGAGAGACATAGAGAGATAGGGAAGAGAGAGACATAGAGAGATAGGGAAGAGAGAGACAGAGAGAGACATAGAGAGATAGGGAAGAGAGAGACATAGAGATAGGGAAGAGAGAGACAGAGAGAGACAGAGAGAGAGAAAGAGACCTTGCATCTCTGCAGGAAATTATATTTTTTATTATTACATATTCAAACGTCCTTGCTTCAGGTCCTGACAGAGACATAACTGTGTTATTACACATATTGGATGATTATAGGCTGAAATCGTTCTGAATAAATATAGTTTGTATCGCAGCATCACCGGTATGTGGATATTGTCCTGTCGGCAAGAGCAGATCACAATAATTAGATCATCCTGATGTTTTAATGGATATGGATTTCACACCAGCCTCTCTATGAGGGCATGCACCCATGCCTTTTGGAATTTATCATGGCTATTTCCTTTTGCAATTCTACAACAAAAATGTACATTTGAAATAAAGTACACTGAAGAAATATTAGACTACATTTTCATACATTTTGGGTGTACTAGATTGCTAATATTTAGATTTCATATTGACGCAGGACGCAATACTGCGTGCGCATATATTGCTCCCTTCCAGGACCGTTTAGCAGTCCATTCAAGCGGACAGTTTTGGAGTGAATGTTGAGAGCGTCGAGATGGAGCCCAACTCACTCACGGTATTTATCATTATCTACCCCGATTCTCTTTTATCGCATTTAATTTCTTAGTGATGGAAGCCAAAGTTACGGATATTGTGTTATATATAATAATAATGCATGAATACAGGAAACTTTTTAACAACATTTTATAGGCTATTTTATAAATCATTATGTTCTATCAGATCATTTGTTTTTTAAAAAAGTACCCTTTAAATCATATTGCGATCGTTATACGGTTTTAACGTTTCAATTCAATCAAGTGCATGTTGCTTTTGATTTGTGCTTGTTTTATATGCCTGGTACTGGGTGATCCGTGAAATGAATGACTTATCGCTGTTTCCGCAGTGGCTCGGCTCACCTTGCGGTTTTCACGGACCTTACATTTTCTACAAGGCTTTTAGGTTTGACATTGAAGCCAATCCTCGGATCCTGTCTCTGGGAGACTTTTTCCTAGTGAGGTGTAGACCCGGGGAACCGCTCTGCATAGCGGAGCTACAGCTGTTATGGGAAGAAAGAAGCAGAAAACAACTTTTATCCAGCTCCAAACTTTATTTTCTCCCCGAAGACACCCCTCAGGGACGGACTGTCAGTCACGGAGAGGTGATTACACATTTTCTTTCTGCCTTATACTTTGTGTGATAAATTATAGACTGCATTCTTCTGCGAATAACATTTAAAATAATGTCTGTGTCGGTGGTATGACCAAAATGGAGCTGCTATCTCGATTCCGCTTTCTGTGTGACACAAAAACGGATAACACCTCGTATTTCCTCTAGTGAGACAACCGATGCGGTTATTCATGTCACATAGGCTACTAATGGGGCCTGAAATTACCTGCTGTCCTCTCTACACAATCCCCTGGCTCTAGCGCTGACTAGTCATTTTGTTTTGTCGCTTATTTTAGTTTGATGAAATAGGCCTATATATATATATATATATATATTGGCCATCTGTGTGAAAGCATCGATTGTGATATTATAAAGTTGTTAGATCACTACTTTTCATATTTCATATCCCCGTTTAGTAGAACCGTGCGGATATCCTAAGCATGAGACCATTAATCAAAAGCCGTATTTTGTCAGTGTCGAGCAGATTGCCTCATGACTGGTTGTCAATATGATGAATTGGAATTCTTGATTGTCATGTGCGTTTTGTAAAGCTACATTAACAACCTAGAGCGGGAAGGACCGCGGCAGCCGGTCTGTGAATGTGATCTGTCACGTTTATTAGACAGCTCCAAATGTTAAGCAATGCCTTTATTATAGACCTGAATCAGCTGCGTTCACACTAGACTACAAGTATTGTAAGCGGACATTTTCTCCATACCCTCTCCGGGCTGTGGGAATTGATTTACAAGCAGATAAAGCACCAAGCTGGGATGCCTTAACGGGTCGGCTGACATTTGTGAAGGTTATTACGGAAAAGTGCTGCAGCTTCATTCCGTATCGCTGATAGGGGCATCTGCTATCAGGGCAATTTGTGAGAAAGAAAAATGCATGAAAACTTAACCCTTTAATTGCCGCATCGACTTGATGAGTTGCGCTGCGTGCATTATTATCTGCGCTATTTCAAGAATGTAATGTATTATGGAACAAGGCAATGGAGTGGAAACGCTCAGCGGCTGGCCACATCGCTAATGTAGCGTAGTAAAGGATGAATGTATTTTATGTTGTTATGCTGCTGTAATCAGTCAGACACATTACAAAGAAAACAACTCCTCTCTCACTGAACCCCCCGAGGAGCGGAGGATCACATTTCCTTCTCATAATAAGCAACAGGTTTTCTGTATCTCTGCTGCTCCGGAGAATGTCAAGGTCTCACTGCAGAAAGATGAACGATGGGGGATATTAGAGAAACTTCAGTCTGAATAGAGCTGGATGTTTAGTCAATGTAACACGGTGGAAAATAGTAAAACCAGAGTTAACCTGCTGTTAGTTCAGTTAACTAGACCCATATTCAGACCCTCTAACTAACTTGTCATCTGTTAGAGCTACCCTCTTCCCACCCCTCCTCCTCTCCTACCCGCCTCCTCTCCTCCTCCTTCCCTGTCTCCCCTCCACCTCCTCTCCTCCTCCTCCTAAGCTCCCATCCCCCTCATCCTCTCCTCCTCCTCCCATCCCCCTCCTCCACCTCCTCCTCCCATCCTCCCATCCCCCTACACCCCCTCTCCTCTTCCTCCTCCCTCCTCCTCCTCCTTCTCCTCCTCTCCTCCTCCTCCCAAGCTCCCATCCCCCTCCTCCCCCCTCCACCTCCTCCTCCTCCCATCCTCCCATCCCCCTTCACCCCCTCTCCTCTTCCTCCTCCCTCCTCCTCCTTCTCCTCCTCTCCTCCTCCTCCCACAAGCATGGTGAATTATTTTCTCTCAAATGTGTTGAGTACATTTTTTATAATTACATTTTTATTGACCCTTTATTTAACTAGGCCCATGACAATAAATAATTACAGTTTACATGATAGGTGTTCCAGAGACAGCAAGGTGGATAGGATTACCAGCCCAAGGACAACACTTTATTCAAAACAAGTTCAGTATAATTAAGCAATAAGGCACGAGCGGGTGTGGTATATAGCCAACTCGGAGTGCATGGACTCAGCCCTTAGCCGTGGTATATTGGCCGTATATCACAAACCCCCAAGGTGCCTTATTGCTGTTATAAACTGGTTACCAATATAATAAGAGCAGTAAAAATACATGTTTTGTCATACCCGTGGTATTCAGCCAATCAGCATTCAGTTCTCGAACCACCCAGTTTATAATTTAGGATAACCGATGCTAGGGTTATTGTATGTTTTATTGATCAGTTATAATCAATGATTAGTCACGTAATCTGATCATGTTAAACTGTGTGTGTGTCAGCCATTAGTTCCTGAATGTTTTAAGAGCTGTAGGAAAATTAGCCCCATATGGAGAATCTAAACAACAATGTGATTGAGTGTGAACCTGGCCACTAGTAATTTGACACCCACAGTGCCCCTCGCTGCCACAACATTTATACTGCCCTCAGCAAATTGGAAAACTGAATTACATTAGCATTTGTACAGAATAACTCACATGCCTATCCATAAAAATGGAAATTAGGTGAGAGAGAGAGAGAGAGAGAGAGAGAGAGAGAGAGAGAGAGAGAGAGAGAGAGAGAGAGAGAGAGAGAGAGAGAGAGAGAGAGAGAGAGAGAGAGAGAGAGAGAGAGAGAGAGAGAGAGAGAGAGAGAGAGAGAGAGAGAGAGAGAGAGAGAGAGAGAGAGAGAGAGAGAGAGAGAGAGAGAGAGAGAGAGAGAGAGAGAGAGAGAGACTCTCTCAAACGGCCACCGGACTATTTACACTGCTGTTACTAGCTCTTTATTATCTATGCATAGTCACGTCACCCCTACCTACATGTACAAATTACCCAGACTAACCTGTGCCCGCTGTATATAGCCTCTACATTGACTCTGTACCGGTACCCCCTGTATATAGCTTCCACATTGACTCTGTACCAGTACCCCCTGTATATAGCCTCCACATTGACTCTGTACCAGTACCCCCTGTATATAGTCTCCACATTGACTCTGTACCGGTACCCCCTGTATATAGCCTCCACATTGACTCTGTACCGGTACCCCCTGTATATAGCCTCCACATTGACTCAGTAATGGTACCCCCTGTATATAGCCTCCACATTGACTCAGTAATAGTACCCCCTGTATATAGCCTCCACATTGACTCAGTAATGGTACCCCCTGTATATAGCCTCCACATTGACTCTGTACCGGTACCCCCTGTATATAGCTTCCACATTGACTCTGTACCGGTACCCTCTGTATATAGCCTCCACATTGACTCTGTACCGGTACCCCCTGTATATAGCCTCCACATTGACTCAGTAATGGTACCCCCTGTATATAGCCTCCACATTGACTCAGTAATAGTACCCCCTGTATATAGCCTCCACATTGACTCAGTAATGGTACCCCCTGTATATAGCCTCCACATTGACTCAGTAATGGTACCCCCTGTATATAGCCTCTACATTGACTCTGTACCGGTACCCCCTGTATATAGCTTCCACATTGACTCTGTACCAGTACCACCTGTATATAGCCTCCACATTGACTCTGTACCAGTACCCCCTGTATATAGCCTCCACATTGACTCTGTACCAGTACCCCCTGTATATAGTCTCCACATTGACTCTGTACCGGTACCCCCTGTATATAGCCTCCACATTGACTCTGTACCGGTACCCCCTGTATATAGCCTCCACATTGACTCAGTAATGGTACCCCCTGTATATAGCCTCCACATTGACTCAGTAATAGTACCCCCTGTATATAGCCTCCACATTGACTCAGTAATGGTACCCCCTGTATATAGCCTCCACATTGACTCTGTACCGGTACCCCCTGTATATAGCCTCCACATTGACTCAGTAATGGTACCCCCTGTATATAGCCTCCACATTGACTCTGTACCGGTACCCCCTGTATATAGCCTCCACATTGACTCAGTAATGGTACCCCCTGTATATAGCCTCCACATTGACTCAGTAATGGTACCCCCTGTATATAGCCTCCACATTGACTCTGTAATGGTACCCCCTGTATATAGCCTCCACATTGACTCTGTACCGGTACCCCCTGTATATAGCCTCCACATTGACTCTGTACCGGTGCCCCCTGTATATAGTCTCCACATTGACTCTGTACCGGTACTCCCTGTATATAGCCTCCACATTGACTCTGTACTGGTACCCCCTGTATATAGCCTCCACATTGACTCAGTAATGGTACCCCCTGTATATAGCCTCCACATTGACTCAGTAATGGTACCCCCCTGTATATAGCCTCCACATTGACTCAGTAATGGTACCCCCCTGTATATAGCCTCCACATTGACTCAGTAATGGTACCCCCTGTATATAGCCTCCACATTGACTCAGTAATGGTACCCCCCTGTATATAGCCTCCACATTGACTCAGTAATGGTACCCCCCTGTATATAGCCTCCACATTGACTCAGTAATGGTACCCCCCTGTATATAGCCTCCACATTGACTCAGTAATGGTACCCCCCTGTATATAGCCTCCACATTGACTCAGTAATGGTACCCCCCTGTATATAGCCTCCACATTGACTCTGTACCGGTACCCCCTGTATATAGCCTCCACATTGACTCAGTAATGGTACTCCCTGTATATAGCCTCCACATTGACTCAGTAATGGTACCCCCCTGTATATAGCCTCCACATTGACTCAGTAATGGTACTCCCTGTATATAGCCTCCACATTGACTCAGTAATGGTACCCCCTGTATATAGCCTCCACATTGACTCAGTACTGGTACCCCCCTGTATATAGCCTCCACATTGACTCAGTACTGGTACCCCCTGTATATAGCCTCCACATTGACTCAGTAATGGTACCCCCCTGTATATAGCCTCCACATTGACTCTGTACCGGTACCCCCTGTATGTAGCCTCCACATTGACTCTGTACCGTAACACCCTGTATATAGCCTCCACATTGACTCTGTACCGGTACCCCCTGTATATAGCCTCCACATTGACTCTGTACTGGTACCCCCTGTATATAGCCTCCACATTGACTCAGTAATGGTACCCCCTGTATGTAGCCTCCACATTGACTCAGTAATGGTACCCCCCTGTATATAGCCTCCACATTGACTCAGTAATGGTACCCCCCTGTATATAGCCTCCACATTGACTCAGTAATGGTACCCCCCTGTATATAGCCTCCACATTGACTCAGTAATGGTACCCCCTGTATATAGCCTCCACATTGACTCTGTACTGGTACCCCCTGTATATAGCCTCCACATTGACTCTGTACCGGTACCCCCTGTATATAGTCTCTACATTGACTCTGTACTGGTACCCCCTGTATATAGTCTCCACATTGACTCTGTACCGGTACCCCCCTGTATATAGCCTCCACATTGACTCAGTAATGGTACCCCCCTGTATATAGCCTCCACATTGACTCTGTACTGGTACCCCCTGTATATAGCCTCCACATTGACTCTGTACCGGTACCCCCTGTATATAGTCTCTACATTGACTCTGTACTGGTACCCCCTGTATATAGTCTCTACATTGACTCTGTACTGGTACCCCCTGTATATAGTCTCCACATTGACTCTGTACCGGTACCCCCTGTATATAGCCTCCACATTGACTCTGTACCGGTACCCCCTGTATACAGCCTCCACATTGACTCTGTACCAGTACCCCCTGTATATAGCCTCCACATTGACTCAGTAATGGTACCCCCTGTATATAGCCTCCACATTGACTCAGTAATGGTACCCCCTGTATATAGCCTCCACATTGACTCAGTAATGGTACCCCCCTGTATATAGCCTCCACATTGACTCAGTAATGGTACCCCCCTGTATATAGCCTCCACATTGACTCAGTAATGGTACCCCCCTGTATATAGCCTCCACATTGACTCAGTAATGGTACCCCCCTGTATATAGCCTCCACATTGACTCAGTAATGGTACCCCCCTGTATATAGCCTCCACATTGACTCAGTAATGGTACCCCCCTGTATATAGCCTCCACATTGACTCAGTAATGGTACCCCCCTGTATATAGCCTCCACATTGACTCAGTAATGGTACCCCCCTGTATATAGCCTCCACATTGACTCAGTAATGGTACCCCCTGTATATAGCCTCCACATTGACTCAGTAATGGTACCCCCCTGTATATAGCCTCCACATTGACTCAGTAATGGTACTCCCTGTATATAGCCTCCACATTGACTCAGTAATGGTACCCCCTGTATATAGCCTCCACATTGACTCAGTAATGGTACCCCCTGTATATTGCCTTGTTATTGTTATTTTAATCTGTTACTTTTTATTGTTTTTTTACTTTAGTTTATTTGGTAAATATTTTCTGCACTGTTGGTTAATGGCTTGTAAGTAAGAATTTCACAATAAGGTCTACCTACACCTGTTGTATTCGGCGCAGGTGACAAATAAAGTTTGATTTGATTTACCTATATGTACTTATCTATGTCATTACCTGGTACCCCTGCACATTTACTCAGTACTGGTACTTCCTGTATGTAGCCAAGTTATTACCTGTTACTTCCTGTATATAGCCATGTTATTACCTGGTATTTCCTGTATATAGCCATGTTATTACCTTGTAGCACAGTGTAATGTAGCCATGTTATTACCTGGTAGCACAGTGTAATGTAGCCCTGTTATTACCTGGTAGCACAGTGTAATGTAGCCATGTTATTACCAGATAGCACAGTGTAATGAAGCCCATGTTATTACCTGGTAGCACAGTGTAATGTAGCCATGTTATTACCTGGTAGCACAGTGTAATGTAGCCATGTTATTACCTGGTACTTCCTGTATATAGCTATGTTATTACCTGGTACTTCCTGTATATAGCCATGTTATTACCTGGTACTTCCTGTATATAGCCATGTTATTACCTGGTACTTCCTGTATATAACCATGTTATTACCTGGTACTTCCTGTATATAACCATGTTATTACCTGGTACTTCCTGTATATAACCATGTTATTACCTGGTGCTTCCTGTATATAGCCATGTTATTACCTGGTACTTCCTGTATATAGCCATGTTATTACCTGGTAACACAGTGTAATGTAGCCATGTTATTACCTGGTAGCACAGTGTAATGTAGCCCTGTTATTACCTGGTAGCACAGTGTAATGTAGCCATGTTATTACCTGGTAGCACAGTGTAATGTAGCCATGTTATTACCTGGTAGCACAGTGTAATGTAGCCATGTTATTACCTTGTAGCACAGTGTAATGTAGCCATGTTATTACCTGGTAGCACAGTGTAATGTAGCCATGTTATTACCTGGTAGCACAGTGTAATGTAGCCATGTTATTACCTGGTAGCACAGTGTAATGTAGCCCATGTTATTACCTGGTAGCACAGTGTAATGTTGCCCTGTTATTACCTGGTAGCACAGTGTAATGTAGCCCTGGTATTACCTAGTAGCACAGTGTAATGTAGCCCATGTTATTACCTGGTAGCACAGTGTAATGTAGCCCTGTTATTAACTGGTAGCACAGTGTAATGTAGCCCATGTTATTACCTGGTAGCACAGTGTAATGTAGCCCATGTTATTACCTGATAGCACAGTGTAATGTAGCCCATGTTATTACCAGATAGCACAGTGTAATGTAGCCATGTTATTACCAGATAGGACAGTGTAATGAAGCCCTGTTATTACCTGGTAGCACAGTGTAATGAAGCCCATGTTATTACCTGGTAGCACAGTGTAATGTTGCCCTGTTATTACCTGGTAGCACAGTGTAATGAAGCCCATGTTATTACCTGGTAGCACAGTGTAATGTAGCCCATGTTATTACCTGATAGCACAGTGTAATGTAGCCCATGTTATTACCTGATAGCACAGTGCAATGTAGCCCTGTTATTACCTGGTAGCACAGTGTAATGTAGCCCATGTTATTACCTGGCAGCACAGTGTAATGTAGCCCATGTTATTACCTGGTAGCACAGTGTAATGTAGCCCATGTTATTACCTGGTAGCACAGTGTAATGTAGCCCATGTTATTACCTGGTAGCACAGTGTAATGTAGCCCATGTTATTACCTGGTAGCACAGTGTAATGTAGCCCATGTTATTACCTGGTAGCACAGTGTAATGTAGCCCATGTTATTACCTGGTAGCACAGTGTAATGTAGTCCATGTTATTACCTGGTAGCACAGTGTAAGGAAGCCCATGTTATTACCTGGTAGCACAGTGTAATGTAGCCCATGTTATTACCAGATAGCACAGTGTAAGGAAGCCCATGTTATTACCTGGTAGCACAGTGTAATGTAGCCATGTTATTACCTGGTAGCACAGTGTAATGTAGCCCATGTTATTACCTGGTAGCACAGTGTAATGTAGCCCATGTTATTACCTGGTAGCACAGTGTAATGTAGCCCATGTTATTACCTGGTAGCACAGTGTAATGTAGTCCATGTTATTACCTGGTAGCACAGTGTAATGTAGCCCTGTTATTACCTGGTAGCACAGTGTAATGTAGCCCATGTTATTACCTGGTAGCACAGTGTAATGTAGCCCTGTTATTACCTGGTAGCACAGTGTAATGTAGCCCTGTTATTACCTGGTAGCACAGTGTAATGTAGCCCTGTTATTACCTGGTAGCACAGTGTAATGTAGCCCTGTTATTACCTGGTAGCACAGTGTAATGTAGCCATGTTATTACCTGGTAGCACAGTGTAATGTAGCCATGTTATTACCTGGTAGCACAGTGTAATGTAGCCCATGTTATTACCTGGTAGCACAGTGTAATGTAGCCCTGTTATTACCTGGTAGCACAGTGTAATGTAGCCCATGTTATTACCTGGTAGCACAGTGTAATGAAGCCCTGTTATTACCTGGTAGCACAGTGTAATGTAGCCCATGTTATTACCTGGTAGCACAGTGTAATGTAGCCATGTTATTAACTGGTAGCACAGTGTAATGTAGCCCATGTTATTACCTGGTAGCACAGTGTAATGTAGCCATGTTATTAACTGGTAGCACAGTGTAATGTAGCCCATGTTATTACCTGGTAGCACAGTGTAATGTAGCCCATGTTATTACCTGGTAGCACAGTGTAATGTAGCCCATGTTATTACCTTATTAACCATCAGTTGTTGTGTATTTATTAATCAGATGGAAGGCCGTGGTGTTATTATGTGTGATGTCATCAGTTGTTGTGTATTTATTAATCAGATGGAAGGCCGTGGTGTTATTATGTGTTATGTCATCAGTTGTTGTGTATTTATTAATCAGATGGAAGGCCGTGGTGTTATTATGTGTGATGTCATCAGTTGTTGTGTATTTATTAATCAGATGGAAGGCCGTGGTGTTATTATGTGTGATGTCATCAGTTGTTGTGTATTTATTAATCAGATGGAAGGCCGTGGTGTTATTATGTGTGATGTCATCAGTTGTTGTGTATTTATTAATCAGATGGAAGGCTGTGGTGTTATTATGTGTGATGTCATCAGTTGGAACAGAACAGAAACTAGAAGAGGTTAGGCCATGGTCTTAAATGACATCCTGTTCCCCAGTGCACTATGGGGACCAATGGGCTCTGGTCAAAAGTAGTGCAATAAGAAGGAATAGGGTGTCATTTGGGATGCACCCTGGGAGCAAAACTAAAGTATATTGTCCTCATGGTTTCCATGATATTGGAGCCAGTTGTTGGACAGCTTTTCTCCTCTCTGTGAATATCAGCAGCACACTGCCGAAGCTGCGGCCGTCCTGGCAACCCCCAGGAATAATGCTTTTAGTCAGGCAGAAGTAAAACAGCTTTCTATAAATAGATCAGTATCTGAATCCATCAGCAGTTTGACTATGTTACTCTGCCTAGCTGTTGTAACACTACACTCCCTCAACTGTATGTTACTCTACCTAGCTGTTGCAACACTACACATCAACACTAAGCTCCCTCAACTGTATGTTACTCTACCTAGCTGTTGTCACACTACACATCAACACTAAGCTCCCTCAACTGTATGTTACTCTGCCTAGCTGTTGTAACACTACACATCAACACTAAGCTCCCTCAACTGTATGTTACTCTGCCTAGCTGTTGTAACCCTACGCTCCCTCAACTGTATGTTACTCTACCTAGCTGTTGTAACACTGCACATCAACACTAAGCTCCCTCAACTGTATGTTACTCTGCCTAGCTGTTGTAACACTACGCTCCCTCAACTGTATGTTACTCTGCCTAGCTGTTGTAACACTGCACATCAACACTAAGCTCCCTCAACTGTATGTAACTCTGCCTAGCTGTTGTAACATTACGCTCCCTCAACTGTATGTTACTCTACCTAGCTGTTGCAACACTACACATCAACACTAAGCTCCCTCAACTGTATGTTACTCTGCCTAGCTGTTGTAACACTACACATCAACACTAAGCTCCCTCAACTGTATGTTACTCTGCCTAGCTGTTGTAACACTGCACATCAACACTAAGCTCCCTCAACTGTATGTTACTCTACCTAGCTGTTGTAACACTACGCTCCCTCAACTGTATGTTACTCTGCCTAGCTGTTGTAACACTGCACATCAACACTAAGCTCCCTCAACTGTATGTTACTCTACCTAGCTGTTGTAACACTACGCTCCCTCAACTGTATGTTACTCTGCCTAGCTGTTGTAACACTACGCTCCCTCAACTGTATGTTACTCTACCTAGCTGTTGTAACACTACGCTCCCTCAACTGTATGTTACTCTACCTAGCTGTTGTAACACTACGCTCCCTCAACTGTATGTTACTCTACCTAGCTGTTGTAACACTACGCTCCCTCAACTGTATGTTACTCTACCTAGCTGTTGTAACACTACGCTCCCTCAACTGTATGTTACTCTACCTAGCTGTTGTAACACTACGCTCCCTCAACTGTATGTTACTCTACCTAGCTGTTGTAACACTACGCTCCCTCAACTGTATGTTACTCTACCTAGCTGTTGTAACACTACACATCAACACTAAGCTCCCTCAACTGTATGTTACTCTACCTAGCTGTTGTAACACTACGCTCCCTCAACTGTATGTTACTCTACCTAGCTGTTGTAACACTGCACATCAACACAAACCCTGTGACTTGGGACTATTCAGGCAGCCCTGTGACTTGGGACTATTCAGTCAGCCCTGTGACTTGGGACTATTCAGGCAGCCCTGTGACTTGGGACTATTCAGTCAGCCCTGTGACTTGGGACTATTCAGTCAGCCCTGTGACTTGGGACTATTCAGTCAGCCCTGTGACTTGGGACTATTCAGTCAGCCCTGTGACTTGGGACTAAACAGGCAGCCCTGTGACTTGGGACTCTTCAGTCAGCCCTGTGACTTGGGACTATTCAGTCAGCCCTGTGACTTGGGACTATTCAGTCAGCCCTGTGACTTGGGACTATTCAGTCAGCCCTGTGACTTGGACTATTCAGGCAGCCCTGTGACTTGGACTAAACAGGCAGCCCTGTGACTTGGGACTAAACAGGCAGCCCTGTGACTTTGACTAAACAGGCAGCCCTGTGACTTGGACTAAACAGGCAGCCCTGTGACTTGGACTAAACAGTCAGCCCTGTGACTTGGACTATTCAGGCAGCCCTGTGACTTGGGACTATTCAGTCAGCCCTGTGACTTGGGACTAAACAGGCAGCCCTGTGACTTGGGACTATTCAGTCAGCCCTGTGACTTGGGACTAAACAGGCAGCCCTGTGACTTGGACTAAACAGTCAGCCCTGTTACTTGGACTATTCAGGCAGCCCTGTGACTTGGGACTAAACAGTCAGCCCTGTGACTTGGGACTATTCAGTCAGCCCTGTGGCTTGGGACTAAACAGGCAGCCCTGTGACTTGGGACTAAACAGTCAGCCCTGTGACTTGGGACTATTCAGGCAGCCCTGTGACTTGGGACTAAACAGGCAGCCCTGTGACTTGGGACTATTCAGTCAGCCCTGTGACTTGGGACTAAACAGGCAGCCCTGTGACTTGGGACTAAACAGGCAGCCCTGTGACTTGGACAATTCAGGCAGCCCTGTGACTTGGGACTAAACAGGCAGCCCTGTGACTTGGGACTAAACAGGCAGCCCTGTGACTTGGACTATTCAGGCAGCCCTGTGACTTGGACTATTCAGGCAGCCCTGTGACTTGGGACTAAACAGACAGCCCTGTGACTTGGGACTATTCAGTCAGCCCTGTGACTTGGGACTAAACAGGCAGCCCTGTGACTTGGGACTAAACAGGCAGCCCTGTGACTTGGACTATTCAGGCAGCCCTGTGACTTGGACTAATCAGGCAGCCCTGTAACTTGGGACTAATCAGGCAGCCCTGTGACTTGGGACTAAACAGTCAGCCCTGTGACTTGGCACTAAACAGGCAGCCCTGTGACTTGGGACTATTCAGGCAGCCCTGTGACTTGGACTAAACAGTCAGCCCTGTGACTTGGGACTATTCAGGCAGCCCTGTGACTTGGACTATTCAGGCAGCCCTGTGACTTGGACTATTCAGGCAGCCCTGTGACTTGGGACTAAACAGACAGCCCTGTGACTTGGGACTATTCAGTCAGCCCTGTGACTTGGGACTAAACAGGCAGCCCTGTGACTTGGGACTAAACAGGCAGCCCTGTGACTTGGACTATTCAGGCAGCCCTGTGACTTGGACTAATCAGGCAGCCCTGTAACTTGTGACTAATCAGGCAGCCCTGTGACTTGGGACTAAACAGTCAGCCCTGTGACTTGGCACTAAACAGGCAGCCCTGTGACTTGGGACTATTCAGGCAGCCCTGTGACTTGGACTAAACAGTCAGCCCTTTGACTTGGGACTATTCAGGCAGCCCTGTGACTTGGGACTATTCAGGCAGCCCTGTGACTTGGGACTATTCAGGCAGCCCTGTGACTTGGGACTATTCAGTCAGCCCTGTGACTTGGGACTAAACAGGCAGCCCTGTGACTTGGACTATTCAGGCAGCCCTGTGACTTGGACTAATCAGGCAGCCCTGTAACTTGGGACTAATCAGGCAGCCCTGTGACTTGGGACTAAACAGTCAGCCCTGTGACTTGGCACTAAACAGGCAGCCCTGTGACTTGGGACTATTCAGGCAGCCCTGTGACTTGGACTAAACAGTCAGCCCTGTGACTTGGGACTATTCAGGCAGCCCTGTGACGTGGGACTATTCAGGCAGCCTTGTGACTTGGGACTATTCAGTCAGCCCTGTGACTTGGGACTATTCAGTCAGCCCTGTGACTTGGACTATTCAGTCAGCCCTGTGACTTGGGACTAAACAGACAGCCCTGTGACTTGGGACTATTCAGTCAGCCCTGTGACTTGGGACTAAACAGTCAGCCCTGTGACTTGGACTATTCAGGCAGCCCTGTGACTTGGACTATTCAGGCAGCCCTGTGACTTGGGACTATTCAGGCAGCCCTGTGACTTGGGACTATTCAGTCAGCCCTGTGACTTGGGACTATTCAGTCAGCCCTGTGACTTGGGACTATTCAGTCAGCCCTGTGACTTGGGACTATTCAGTCAGCCCTGTGACTTGGACTATTCAGGCAGCCCTGTGACTTGGACTATTCAGGCAGCCCTGTGACTTGGACTATTCAGTCAGCCCTGTGACTTGGGACTAAACAGACAGCCCTGTGACTTGGGACTATTCAGTCAGCCCTGTGACTTGGGACTAAACAGTCAGCCCTGTGACTTGGACTATTCAGGCAGCCCTGTGACTTGGACTATTCAGGCAGCCCTGTGACTTGGGACTATTCAGGCAGCCCTGTGACTTGGGACTATTCAGGCAGCCCTGTGACTTGGGACTATTCAGTCAGCCCTGTGACTTGGGACTATTCAGTCAGCCCTGTGACTTGGGACTATTCAGTCAGCCCTGTGACTTGGGACTATTCAGGCAGCCCTGTGACTTGGACTATTCAGGCAGCCCTGTGACTTGGACTATTCAGGCAGCCCTGTGACTTGGGACTATTCAGGCAGCCCTGTGACTTGGGACTATTCAGTCAGCCCTGTGACTTGGGCTGGGGGTGCAGAGAGAGGAGAGGGAATGTGCGGCAGACTTCCAGACATATATCTGCTGCTTGGCACACGGACATGTTTGTATTTTCATGCCTGGAACATATGTATTAGATCATCAGCTTGTTTCTTTGTGAAGTACTATTGTTCTGTGTGACATCCACAGTGGTCGTCAGAATAGGTTCCTGAACTGAACACGCTGGTGTCCCCAGACATTCACAGTGGTAGTCAGAATAGTTTCCTGAACTGAACACGCTGGTGTCCCCAGACATTCACAGTGCTAGTCAGAATAGTTTCCTGAACTGAACACGCTGGTGTCCCCAGACATTCACAGTGGTCGTCAGAATAGGTTCCTGAACTGAACACGCTGGTGTCCCCAGACATTCACAGTGGTAGTCAGAATAGTTTCCTGAACTGAACACGCTGGTGTCCCCAGACATTCACAGTGTTAGTCAGAATAGTTTCCTGAACTGAACACGCTGGTGTCCCCAGACATTCACAGTGGTAGTCAGAATAGGTTCCTGAACTGAACACGCTGGTGTCCCCAGACATTCACAGTGCTAGTCAGAATAGGTTCCTGAACTGAACACGCTGGTGTCCCCAGACATTCACAGTGGTCGTCAGAATAGTTTCCTGATCTGAACACGCTGGTGTCCCCAGACATTCACAGTGGTAGTCAGAATAGTTTCCTGAACTGAACACGCTGGTGTCCCCAGACATTCACAGTGTTAGTCAGAATAGTTTCCTGAACTGAACACGCTGGTGTCCCCAGACATTCACAGTGGTCGTCAGAATAGGTTCCTGAACTGAACACGCTGGTGTCCCCAGACATTCACAGTGCTAGTCAGAATAGTTTCCTGAACTGAACACGCTGGTGTCCCCAGACATTCACAGTGGTCGTCAGAATAGGTTCCTGAACTGAACACGCTGGTGTCCCCAGACATTCACAGTGTTAGTCAGAATAGTTTCCTGAACTGAACACGCTGGTGTCCCCAGACATTCACAGTGTTAGTCAGAATAGGTTCCTGAACTGAACACGCTGGTGTCCCCAGACATTCACAGTGGTAGTCAGAATAGTTTCCTGAACTGAACACGCTGGTGTCCCCAGACATTCACAGTGGTAGTCAGAATAGGTTCCTGATCTGAACACGCTGGTGTCCCCAGACATTCACAGTGGTAGTCAGAATAGTTTCCTGAACTGAACACGCTGGTGTCCCCAGACATTCACAATGTTAGTCAGAATAGGTTCCTGAACTGAACACGCTGGTGTCCCCAGACATTCACAGTGGTAGTCAGAATAGTTTCCTGATCTGAACACGCTGGTGTCCCCAGACATTCACAGTGTTAGTGGAATAGGTTCCTGAACTGAACACGCTGGTGTCCCCAGACATTCACAGTGGTAGTCAGAATAGGTTCCTGAACTGAACACGCTGGTGTCCCCAGACATTCACAGTGGTAGTCAGAATAGTTTCCTGAACTGAACACGCTGGTGTCCCCAGACATTCACAGTGGTAGTCAGAATAGTTTCCTGAACTGAACACGCTGGTGTCCCCAGACATTCACAGTGGTCGTCAGAATAGGTTCCTGAACTGAACACGCTGGTGTCCCCAGACATTCACAGTGGTAGTCAGAATAGTTTCCTGAACTGAACACGCTGGTGTCCCCAGACATTCACAGTGGTAGTCAGAATAGGTTCCTGAACTGAACACGCTGGTGTCCCCAGACATTCACAGTGTTAGTCAGAATAGTTTCCTGAACTGAACACGCTGGTGTCCCCAGACATTCACAGTGGTAGTCAGAATAGTTTCCTGAACTGAACACGCTGGTGTCCCCAGACATTCACAGTGGTAGTCAGAATAGTTTCCTGAACTGAACACGCTGGTGTCCCCAGACATTCACAGTGGTAGTCAGAATAGTTTCCTGAACTGAACACGCTGGTGTCCCCAGACATTCACAGTGGTCGTCAGAATAGTTTCCTGAACTGAACACGCTGGTGTCCCCAGACATTCTTATCTTTCTCATAGAGCTCAGAGGAAATCACACTGCTGTTTAGAGAGAAGGGGAGAGGAAGTAAAGACTTATTTTAATAATAATAACGATACATCACAATATCAGCAATGTGGAATATCAACACTTCAAATGTGAGGCAGCCATGTTGTTTTGTCATACTGAGATCCACATGCAGATTAGCAGTCTGATCCTCAACAGTTTGGATTCTTCCAGCGATCCACATGCAGATTAGCAGTCTGATCCTCAACAGTTTGGATTCTTCTAGCGGCCTAATATGACAGATGTATTTTCTGATATAGAGGCTTTATTTCAGCTGTGGTGTCATGTTTTATCAGATCCCACCATGTAATTAACTCAGGCTTTGAACTAGATCAATTATTGAAAGAAACAATTGTTCATTTAACTTTTAACAGCAAAGCAAAGCTTTCCCCTCTGTGTCTGCTGAGCACATTGTTCATGTTAGCAGGTCAATAACTCAATAGGCGTGCAAGCAGGTGGACAAATCTGCAGTGACCTGGGGAATTCTTGGCCCGACCCCTGAAGCACTGGAGTGAAACATTCTGTGTAAAACTGTTAGTGGGTTTCTCAACATTACTGCTGCTTCACTTTGAGCCTCTGTTACCGCTCTGCTCAAAGCTCTGGGGCTCCCTTTCTCTCTCTCTGCCCTCTCCCCCTCTCTCTCTGCCCTCTCCCCCTCTCTCTCTGCCTTCTCTCCCTCTCTCTCTCTCTGCCTTCTCTCCCTCTATATCTCTGCCCTTTCTCTCTGCCCTCTCCCTCTCCCTCTCTCTCTCTCTGCCTTCTCTCCCTCTATATCTCTGCCCTTTCTCTCTGCCCTCTCCCCCTCTCTCTCTCTTGCCCCCCCCTCTCTCTCTCTCCCTCTCTCTCTCTCTCTCTCTCTCTCTCTCTCTCTCTCTCTCGCTCCCCCCCTCTCTCCCTCTCTCTCTCTCGACTCCCCACCCTCTCTGTCTCTCTCTCTCACCCCCCCCCCCCTCTCTCTCTCTGTTGCTTTACAGCTCTCCCCTCTGAGCGGCTAATTCCTCCGTTCCCCCTGAAGTGTCATTACCAAGAGCCAATTGTTTTGCAGAGCTTCAAATCTAAAACATGGAAACCTTTAAACCATTAGAATGGATTCTTTGAATGTTTCTTAGAACACGGTTTACAACCACAAGGTAAACAAACTGAACTATCAGGAAGAAGAGTTATTACTAAATATTCTCCAGATCAGCCAGCCAATAAGGAGGTAAAGTTTGCTGCGTCGCCATTAGGTTTAATAATGTTTAACCCACTTGGTTTTATAGGTGCATGAAAACAGATGCCTACAGTCCCTCCCTCCACACTGGAATGATTATTGTGCAGAGCGCTGGAGCAGGTCTGAAAGCTGTTACTTATAGTAGAGGACTGTAGTCAGAACTGTTACTTATAGTAGAGGACTATAGTCAGAACTGTTACTTATAGTAGAGGACTATAGTCAGAACTGTTACTTATAGTAGAGGACTGTAGTCAGAACTGTTACTTATAGTAGAGGACTGTAGTCAGAACTGTTACTTATAATAGAGGACTATAGTCAGAACTGTTACTTATAGTAGAGGACTGTAGTCAGAACTGTTACTTATAATAGAGGACTATAGTCAGAACTGTTACTTATAGTAGAGGACTGTAGTCAGAACTGTTACTTATAGTAGAGGACTGTAGTCAGAACTGTTACTTATAGTAGAGGACTGTAGTCAGAACTGTTACTTATAGTAGAGGACTATAGTCAGAACTGTTACTTATAGTAGAGGACTGTAGTCAGAACTGTTACTTATAGTAGAGGACTAGTCAGAACTGGGCTTCTGTTACTTATAATAGAGGACTGTAGTCAGAACTGTTACTTATAGTAGAGGACTATAGTCAGAACTGGGCTTCTGTTACTTATAATAGAGGACTGTAGTCAGAACTGTTACTTATAATAGAGGACTATAGTCAGAACTGTTACTTATAGTAGAGGACTATAGTCAGAACTGTTACTTATAGTAGAGGACTGTAGTCAGAACTGTTACTTATAGTAGAGGACTATAGTCAGAACTGTTACTTATAGTAGAGGACTGTAGTCAGAACTGTTACTTATAGTAGAGGACTATAGTCAGAACTGTTACTTATAATAGAGGACTGTAGTCAGAACTGTTACTTATAGTAGAGGACTATAGTCAGAACTGTTACTTATAGTAGAGGACTGTAGTCAGAACTGTTACTTATAATAGAGGACTGTAGTCAGAACTGTTACTTATAATAGAGGACTGTAGTCAGAACTGTTACTTATAGTAGAGGACTATAGTCAGAACTGTTACTTATAGTAGAGGACTGTAGTCAGAACTGTTACTTATAGTAGAGGACTATAGTCAGAACTGTTACTTATAGTAGAGGACTGTAGTCAGAACTGTTACTTATAGTAGAGGACTATAGTCAGAACTGTTACTTATAGTAGAGGGATGTAAGTCAGAACTGTTACTTATAGTAGAGGACTATAGTCAGAACTGTTACTTATAGTAGAGGACTATAGTCAGAACTGTTACTTATAGTAGAGGACTGTAGTCAGAACTGTTACTTATAGTAGAGGACTATAGTCAGAACTGTTACTTATAGTAGAGGACTGTAGTCAGAACTGTTACTTATAATAGAGGACTATAGTCAGAACTGTTACTTATAATAGAGGGATGTAAGTCAGAACTGGGCTTCTGTTTTCAAGGTGGAAATTCTAGTCTGATGTGATTCCTACGGAATTGGCCATTTTGAGGTTCAAATAGACAAATGTTTTGTTTTTACTCTGGAACTCTTGAACATGTCTTTGTCATTCCATGTTCACCTCTACAGAACATAGAATTTAACACGATTAATTAACTCTGTGAATAGAAACATTCTTATAGATATAGAAAATATAGAACATGAAAAATGGATAATAACACAATAATACAAGTACATAGATTGGTGCAATACAAATTAGATAATGGAAAAATGAAAAATACTAAATGTAGGTTTGTAATGGGAGATGGAGCTATATAGGATGACTCTATAGTAATGGGAGATGGAGCTATATAGGATGGTTATATAGTAATGGGGGATGGAGCTAAATAGGATGGTTCTATAGTAATGGGAGATGGAGCTATATAGGATGACTATAGTAATGTGAGATGGAACTATATAGGATGACTCTATAGTAATGGGAGATGGAGCTATATAGGATGACTATAGTAATGTGAGATGGAACTATATAGGATGACTCTATAGTAATGGGAGATGGAGCTATATAGGATGACTATAGTAATGTGAGATGGAACTATATAGGATGACTCTATAGTAATGGGAGATGGAGCTATATAGGATGACTCTATAGTAATGGGAGATGGAGCTATATAGGATGGTTCTATAGTAATGGGAGATGGAGCTATATAGGATGATTCTATAGTAATGGGAGATGGAGCTATATAGGATGGTTCTATAGTAATGGGAGATGGAGCTATATAGGATGGTTCTATAGTAATGGGAGATGGAGCTATATAGGATGATTCTATAGTAATGGGAGATGGAGCTATATAGAATGGTTCTATAGTAATGTGAGATGGAACTATATAGGAGGATTCTGACTTGCCTAGTTAAATAAAGGACATTTCTAAATGTCTTCAAACTTTTGACCGGTGGTCTATATATATATAATATTGTTATTGTTATTTGTCAGGAAGACAAGCTCTCTCTCTGTGATGGAGCTGGTCTGACTCAGGAAGATATCCTCTCTCTCTGTGATGGAGCTGGTCTGACTCAGGAAGATATCCTCTCTCTCTGTGATGGAGCTGGTCTGACTCAGGAAGATATCCTCTCTCTCTGTGATGGAGCTGGTCTGACTCAGGAAGACAAGCTCTCTCTCTGTGATGGAGCTGGTCTGACTCAGGAAGATATCCTCTCTCTCTGTGATGGAGCTGGTCTGACTCAGGAAGACAAGCTCTCTCTCTGTGATGGAGCTGGTCTGACTCAGGAAGATATCCTCTCTCTCTGTGATGGAGCTGGTCTGACTCAGGAAGACAAGCTCTCTCTCTGTGATGGAGCTGGTCTGACTCAGGAAGATATCCTCTCTCTCTGTGATGGAGCTGGTGTGATGGAGTGGGTCTGACTCAGGAAGAAGCTCTCTCTGTGATGGAGCTGGTCTGACTCAGGAAGAAGCTCTCTCTGTGATGGAGCTGGTGTGATGGAGTGGGTCTGACTCAGGAAGAAGCTCTCTCTGTGATGGAGCTGGTCTGACTCAGGAAGATATCCTCTCTCTCTGTGATGGAGCTGGTCTGACTCAGGAAGAAGCTCTCTCTGTGATGGAGCTGGTGTGATGGAGCGGGTCTGACTCAGGAAGAAGCTCTCTCTGTGATGGAGCTGGTCTGACTTAGGAAGAAGCTCTCTCTGTGATGGAGCTGGTGTGATGGAGCGGGTCTGACTCAGGAAGAAGCTCTCTCTGTGATGGAGCTGGTCTGACTCAGGAAGAAGCTCTCTCTGTGATGGAGCTGGTCTGACTCAGGAAGATATCCTCTCTCTCTGTGATGGAGCTGGTCTGACTCAGGAAGAAGCTCTCTCTGTGATGGAGCTGGTGTGATGGAGCGGGTCTGACTCAGGAAGAAGCTCTCTCTGTGATGGAGCTGGTCTGACTCAGGAAGAAGCTCTCTCTGTGATGGAGCTGGTGTGATGGAGCGGGTCTGACTCAGGAAGAAGCTCTCTCTGTGATGGAGCTGGTCTGACTCAGGAAGAAGCTCTCTCTGTGATGGAGCTGGTGTGATGGAGCGGGTCTGACTCAGGAAGAAGCTCTCTCTGTGATGGAGCTGGTCTGACTCAGGAAGAAGCTCTCTCTGTGATGGAGCTGGTGTGATGGAGCGGGTCTGACTCAGGAAGAAGCTCTCTCTGTGATGGAGCTGGTGTGATGGAGCGGGTCTGACTCAGGAAGAAGCTCTCTCTGTGATGGAGCGGGTCTGACTCAGGAAGAAGCTCTCTCTGTGATGGAGCTGGTCTGACTCAGGAAGAAGCTCTCTCTGTGATGGAGCTGGTGTGATGGAGCTGGTCTGACTCAGGAAGAAGCTCTCTCTGTGATGGAGCTGGTCTGACTCAGGAAGAAGCTCTCTCTGTGATGGAGCTGGTCTGACTCAGGAAGAAGCTCTCTCTGTGATGGAGCTGGTCTGACTCAGGAAGAAGCTCTCTCTGTGATGGAGCTGGTGTGATGGAGCTGGTCTGACTCAGGAAGAAGCTCTCTCTGTGATGGAGCGGGTCTGACTCAGGAAGAAGCTCTCTCTGTGATGGAGCTGGTCTGACTCAGGAAGAAGCTCTCTCTGTGATGGAGCTGGTCTGACTCAGGAAGACATCCTCTCTCTCTGTGATGGAGCGGGTCTGACTCAGGAAGAAGCTCTCTCTGTGATGGAGCTGGTCTGACTCAGGAAGAAGCTCTCTCTGTGATGGAGCTGGTCTGACTCAGGAAGAAGCTCTCTCTGTGATGGAGCTGGTGTGATGGAGTGGGTCTGACTCAGGAAGACATCCTCTCTCTCTGTGTGATGGTGCTGTTGCGTTTAATATGCCCCCCTCCTAAATTGTCTCATGTTTGAACTACTTTGTTATATGATATGATATTCCATTATATTATCTCCCCCCTGTCTGCAGGATGAGGTGCTGGCTGTGTCTGAGAAGGTGGTGGTGAAGTTACAGGACCTGGTCAGATGGACTGTATGGGACTCTTCAGGCTGGAGCAGGGGCCTGAAGGCTGCACCTCTAAAGCCCAGTGAGGTGCTCCAAGAGCTGGAGAAGAATGGACAGAGAGACACCCCCGTCCTCCACCGGTACAGAGAGTCAACACTCAACAGCGGCCTCAACTTCAAATACGTTTTAAAGGAAAAGACTCAACTAGGTAACACTGGCATTTCTCTTTCTCTCTGACTTTACGCTCTTACATCTCAGCTGTTCATGTCTGTAGCATGCAGTATGATGAGGTAGAGGTCATGTCTGTAGCATGCAGTATGATGAGGTAGAGGTCATGTCTGTAGCATGCAGTATGACGAGGTAGAGGTCATGTCTGTAGCATGCAGTATGATGAAGTAGAGGTCATGTCTGTAGCATGCAGTATGATGAGGTAGAGGTCATGTCTGTAGCATGCAGTATGATGAAGTAGAGGTCATGTCTGTAGCATGCAGTATGACAAGGTAGATGTCATGTCTGTAGCATGCAGTATGATGAAGTAGAGGTCATGTCTGTAGCATGCAGTATGATGAGGTAGAGGTCATGTCTGTAGCATGCAGTATGACGAGGTAGAGGTCATGTCTGTAGCATGCAGTATGATGAAGTAGAGGTCATGTCTGTAGCATGCAGTATGATGAAGTAGAGGTCATGTCTGTAGCATGCAGTATGACGAGGTAGATGTCATGTCTGTAGCATGCAGTATGATGAAGTAGAGGTCATGTCTGTAGCATGCAGTATGACGAGGTAGAGGTCATGTCTGTAGCATGCAGTATGACGAGGTAGAGGTCATGTCTGTAGCATGCAGTATGATGAGGTAGAGGTCATGTCTGTAGCATGCAGTATGACGAGGTAGAGGTCATGTCTGTAGCATGCAGTATGACGAGGTAGAGGTCATGTCTGTAGCATGCAGTATGACGAGGTAGAGGTCATGTCTGTAGCATGCAGTATGACGAGGTAGAGGTCATGTCTGTAGCATGCAGTATGATGAGGTAGATGTCATGTCTGTAGCATGCAGTATGATGAGGTAGATGTCATGTCTGTAGCATGCAGTATGACGAGGTAGATGTCATGTCTGTAGCATGCAGTATGATGAAGTAGAGGTCATGTCTGTAGCATGCAGTATGACGAGGTAGAGGTCATGTCTGTAGCATGCAGTATGACGAGGTAGAGGTCATGTCTGTAGCATGCAGTATGATGAGGTAGATGTCATGTCTGTAGCATGCAGTATGATGAAGTAGAGGTCATGTCTGTAGCATGCAGTATGATGAAGTAGAGGTCATGTCTGTAGCATGCAGTATGACGAGGTAGAGGTCATGTCTGTAGCATGCAGTATGACGAGGTAGAGGTCATGTCTGTAGCATGCAGTATGACGAGGTAGATGTCATGTCTGTAGCATGCAGTATGATGAAGTAGAGGTCATGTCTGTAGCATGCAGTATGATGAGGTAGATGTCATGTCTGTAGCATGCAGTATGATGAGGTAGATGTCATGTCTGTAGCATGCAGTATGACGAGGTAGATGTCATGTCTGTAGCATGCAGTATGATGAAGTAGAGGTCATGTCTGTAGCATGCAGTATGACGAGGTAGAGGTCATGTCTGTAGCATGCAGTATGACGAGGTAGAGGTCATGTCTGTAGCATGCAGTATGATGAGGTAGATGTCATGTCTGTAGCATGCAGTATGATGAGGTAGAGGTCATGTCTGTAGCATGCAGTATGATGAGGTAGATGTCATGTCTGTAGCATGCAGTATGATGAAGTAGAGGTCATGTCTGTAGCATGCAGTATGATGAGGTAGATGTCATGTCTGTAGCATGCAGTATGATGAGGTAGATGTCATGTCTGTAGCATGCAGTATGATGAAGTAGAGGTCATGTCTGTAGCATGCAGTATGATGAGGTAGAGGTCATGTCTGTAGCATGCAGTATGATGAGGTAGAGGTCATGTCTGTAGCATGCAGTATGATGAAGTAGAGGTCATGTCTGTAGCATGCAGTATGACGAGGTAGAGGTCATGTCTGTAGCATGCAGTATGACGAGGTAGAGGTCATGTCTGTAGCATGCAGTATGATGAGGTAGAGGTCATGTCTGTAGCATGCAGTATTTACATATCTACCTCAATTACCTGGTACCCCTGCACATCGTCTCAGTACTGGTACCCCGTGTATATAACCATGTTATTAGCTGGTACCCCTGTATATAACCATGTTATTAGCTGGTACCCCTGTATATAACCATGTTATTAGCTGGTACTCCCTGTATATAGCCATGTTATTACCTCGTACCCCTGCACATCGACTCAGTACTGACACCCCGTGTATATAACCATGTTATTACCTGGTACCCCTGAACATTGACTCAGTACTGACTCCCCGTGTATATAACCATGTTATTACCTGGTACCCCTGCACATCAACTCAGTATTGGCACCCCGTGTATATAACGTGTATTTAACCATGTTATTACCTGGTACCCCTGCACATTGACTCAGTATTGGCACCCCGTGTATATAACCATGTTATTACCTGGTACCCCTGAACATTGACTCAGTACTGACTCCCCGTGTATATAACCATGTTATTACCTGGTACCCCTGAACATTGACTCAGTACTGACTCCCCGTGTATATAGCCAAGTTATCATTATTCATTGTGTATTTATTCCTCATGTTATTATTTTTCTATTTCAAAAAATATATCTCTGCATTGTTGGTAAGGGCCCGTCAGTCAGCATTTCACTGTTAGTGTCACGATCGTCGTAAAGGGGAGACCAAAGCACAGCGTGATTAGAATACATTCTTCTCTTATTGAAGGACGAACACGAAGAGCAGTTCAACAAAAACAACAAGACGCTATGACCACCGAGTGCAGACACAGGCAATAACCCACGAACCACAATACAAAACAGGTTACCTAAATATGGTTCCCAATCAGAGACAACGACAAACACCTGCCCCTGATTCAGAACCATATCAGGCCAAAACACATAGAAACAGACTAACTAGACATGCAACATAGAATGCCCACTCATATCACACCCTGACCAAACAAAACATAGAAACAAACAACGCAAATGATGGTCAGAGTGTGACAGTCTACTACACCTGTTGTTTACCAAGCATGTGACAAATCATATTTGATTTGATATGATTAATATAGAAAATATTTAGATAAAGCAAATCTTTCCCCTTATACGATTCCCTAAATGTTTTATATTTTATTTTTTAATCTCAAATAATATACCTAAATAATAAATGTTCAACTATAAAAATGACATTTTTGTGCCAGATAATGATTGTCCCAACTTTCAACAATCCCTGTACTAAGTCTTTGTAAGAATGGAAAGAGATCAGGAGAGGGCCTCAATCAGTTTGGAGCCCCACCTGTTCAGCTAATTTTTTTTATAACAAAATAATAATAATTGGCCTATTTTGCATGTTATTTCATGTCACATATCAGTCAGTTTGCAAACAATGTAAAAAAAAATGTTTCCCTTGAGTTAATTTGGTCACCAACAAACAAGCTTTCTGGCTCTCACAGACCTGTAACTTCTTCTTTAAGAGGCTCCTCTGTCCTCCACTCGTTACCTGTATTAATGGCACCTGTTTGAACTTGTTATCAGTATAAAAGACACCTGTCCACAACCTCAAACAGTCACACTCCAAACTCCACTATGGCCAAGACTAAAGAGCTGTCAAAGGACACCAGAAACAAAATTGTAGACCTGCACCAGCCTGGGAAGACTGAATCTGCAACAGCTTGGTTTGAAGAAATCTACTGTGGGAGCAATTATTAGGAAATGGAAGACATACAAGACCACTGATAATCTCCCTCGATCTGTGGCTCCACGCAAGATTTCAACCAGTGGGGTCAAAATGAGCACTTCCCTATATAGAATACTACTGTTGACCAGAGCCCTATTCCCTATATAGAACACTACTGTTGACCAGAGCCCTATTCCCTATATAGAACACTACTGTTGACCAGAGCCCTATTCCCTATATAGTACATTACTGTTGACCAGAGCCCTATTCCCTATATAGAACACTACTGTTGACCAGAGCCCTATTCCCTATATAGAATACTACTGTTGACCAGAGCCCTATTCCCTATATAGAACACTACTGTTGACCAGAGCCCTATTCCCTATATAGAACACTACTGTTGACCAGAGCCCTATTCCCTATATAGAACACTACTGTTGACCAGAGCCCTATTCCCTATATGGAACACTACTGTTGACCAGAGCCCTATTCCCTATATAGAATACTACTGTTGACCAGAGCCCTATTCCCTATATAGAACACTACTGTTGACCAGGGCCCTATTCCCTATATAGAATACTACTGTTGACCAGAGCCCTATTCCCTATATAGAATACTACTGTTGACCAGAGCCCTATTCCCTATATAGAATACTACTGTTGACCAGAGCCCTATTCCCTATATAGAATACTACTGTTGACCAGAGCCCTATTCCCTATATAGAGCACTACTGTTGACCAGAGCCCTATTCCCTATATAGAATACTACTGTTGACCAGAGCCTTATACCCTATATAGAGCACTACTGTTGACCAGAGCCCTATTCCTTATATAGAACACTACTGTTGACCAGAGCCCTATTCCCTATATAGAACACTACTGTTGACCAGAGCCCTATTCCCTATATAGAACACTACTGTTGACCAGAGCCCTATTCCCTATAGAGAACACTACTGTTGACCAGAGCCCTATTCCCTATATAGAACACTACTGTTGACCAGAGCCCTATTCCCTATATAGAACACTACTGTTGACCAGAGCCCTATTCCCTATATAGAACACTACTGTTGACCAGACCCCTATTCCCTATATAGAACACTACTGTTGACCAGAGCCTTATTCCCTATATAGAACACTACAGTTGACCAGAGCCCTATTCCCTATATAGACCACTACTGTTGACCAGAGCCCTATTCCCTATATAGAACACTACAGTTGACCAGAGCCCTATTCCCTATATAGAACACTACTGTTGACCAGAGCCCTATTCCCTATATAGAACACTACTGTTGACCAGAGCCCTATTCCCTATATAGAACACTACTGTTGACCAGAGCCCTATTCCCTATATAGAACGCTACTGTTGACCAGAGCCCTATTCCCTATATAGAACACTACTGTTGACCAGAGCCCTATTCCCTATATTGAACGCTACTGTTGACCAGAGCCCTATTCCCTATATAGAACCCTGCTATGGACCAGAGCCCTATTCCCTATATAGTGCCCTGCTATGGACCAGAGCTCTGCACTGTGAAGGGAATAGGGTTTCATTAGGGACACACCCTCTGTGTCCTCTGTTCTCTCAGAGTTGTTTTACAAGACATGATGTTTTCATTATTGTCACCAGGGCTGTTCAGGCTGGAAGTTTACTGGTCTTATTGTCCATTATAACACTCTGATATGCTCCTAACTCCCCGTGTGAGTCAAGATGGACGCGGGCCAGCACATCAAAATCTGGGAGTCAGAGTATTGTGAGAGCAGGAGTGGAAAGAAACAGTTGTTTGTTACTTTATTTCAAAGTCCGTCCTCTAGTTGTCAGTTCTCCCTCTATATGAAGTGTTGTGGTACTGTTCTGTCCTCTAGTGTTGTGGTACTGTTCTGTCCTCTAGTGTTGTGGTACTGTTCTGTCCTCTAGTGTTGTGGTACTGTTCTGTCCTCTAGTGTTGTGGTACTGTTCTGTCCTCTAGTGTTGTGGTACTGTTCTGTCCTCTAGTGTTGTGGTACTGTTCTGTCCTCTAGTGTTGTGGTACTGTTCTGTCCTCTAGTGTTGTGGTACTGTTCTGTCCTCTAGTGTTGTGGTACTGTTCTGTCCTCTAGTGTTGTGGTACTGTTCTGTCCTCTAGTGTTGTGGTACTGTTCTGTTCTCTAGTGTTGTGGTACTGTTCTGTCCTCTATATGAAGTGCTGTGGTACTGTTCTGTCCTCTATATGAAGTGCTGTGGTACTGTTCTGTCCTCTATATGAAGTGTTGTGGTACTGTTCTGTCCTCTAGTGTTGTGGTACTGTTCTGTCCTCTAGTGTTGTGGTACTGCTCTGTCCTCTAGTGTTGTGGTACTGTTCTGTCCTCTATATGAAGTGTTGTGGTACTGCTCTGTCCTCTATATGAAGTGCTGTGGTACTGCTCTGTCCTCTAGTGTTGTGGTACTGTTCTGTCCTCTATATGAAGTGCTGTGGTACTGCTCTGTCCTCTATATGAAGTGCTGTGGTACTGCTCTGTCCTCTATATGAAGTGCTGTGGTACTGCTCTGTCCTCTATATGAAGTGCTGTGGTACTGCTCTGTCCTCTATATGAAGTGCTGTGGTACTGCTCTGTCCTCTAAATGAAGTGTTGTGGTACTGCTCTGTCCTCTATATGAAGTGTTGTGGTACTGTTCTGTCCTCTATATGAAGTGCTGTGGTACTGCTCTGTCCTCTATATGAAGTGCTGTGGTACTGCTCTGTCCTCTAAATGAAGTGCTGTGGTACTGCTCTGTCCTCTATATGAAGTGCTGTGGTACTGCGCTGTCCTCTATATGAAGTGCTGTGGTACTGCTCTGTCCTCTATATGAAGTGCTGTGGTACTGCTCTGTCCTCTATATGAAGTGCTGTGGTACTGCTCTGTCCTCTATATGAAGTGCTGTGGTACTGCTCTGTCCTCTATATGAAGTGCTGTGGTACTGCTCTGTCCTCTATATGAAGTGCTGTGGTACTGCTCTGTCCTCTAAATGAAGTGCTGTGGTACTGCTCTGTCCTCTATATGAAGTGCTGTGGTACTGTTCTGTCCTCTATATGAAGTGTTGTGGTACTGTTCTGTCCTCTATATGAAGTGCTGTGGTACTGTTCTGTCCTCTATATGAAGTGCTGTGGTACTGTTCTGTCCTCTATATGAAGTGTTGTGGTACTGCTCTGTCCTCTAGTGTTGTGGTACTGTTCTGTCCTCTATATGAAGTGCTGTGGTACTGCTCTGTCCTCTATATGAAGTGCTGTGGGACCGCGGCTGCTCTATCGACCGTCTAAAATGTTCCACCGCTGCTCTCTGAGGCCTTGCTGACCTCAAAGGAAATGTATTGACTGTCTGTTATTGCTGTGAGACAACACTGGGTTAATTAATGTGTATGATGTTATATTCTTTAAATAAGTATCTCACCTCCATCCAAGCAGCCATACTTGAGTTAGTCATCATATCCTGAGTATTCTCATTTTGTTTTTCACCAAATAAAACAATGTATTTTTATGTGCTGAATGTTGCCAAATCCCGCCCCCTTGCCGATCAGGACGCCAAGCCCCGCCCACAGCCAGTCAAGATGATGACTAATGTGTTATTATGGCCAGACAATCATGTCACTGCAAGCTGGGGGCAAACATTTCCTTAAATATGAAACATTTTGGAAGTTCCACAGTTACCGCTCTGAGGCGAATAAATCCATGGTTTGGCACCGGCCCTTTAAAAGCAGCCTCTCTGTGCTAATTCTAAATCATTAGATTGAGTCATGGGAAAGGAGCTGCTGACAGGACCAGAACTGTACTGCAGGTCATTAGTCACTAACTGAAGAACCCTTGAAAGCCTGACTGAGTGTTGATACCCTGTCACCAACCCAAATCCCACTGTCACCCCCCCACCCTCCCTGTCACCCCCCCCAACCTCCCTGTCACCAACCCAAATCCCACTGTCACCCCCCAAATCCCACTGTCACCCCCCAAATCCCACTGTCACCCCCCCAAATCCCACTGTCACCCCCCAAATCCCACTGTCACCCCCCCACCCTCCCTGTCACCCCACAAAATCCCACTGTCACCCCCCCCCACCCTCCCTGTCACCCCACCAAATCCCACTGTCACCCCCCCACCCTCCCTGTCACCCCCCAAATCCCACTGTCACCCCCCCACCCTCCCTGTCAACCCCCCACCCTCCCTGTCACCCCCCCACCCTCCCTGTCACCAACCCAAATCCCACTGTCATCCCCCCCAACCTCCCTGTCACCCCCCCCCACCCTACCTTTCACCCCCCCACCCTCCCTGTCACCCCCCCAAAATCCCATTGTCACCCCCCCACCCTCCCTGTCACCCCCCCAAATCCCACCCTTCTCTATGTCTCCCAGGGTGTTTATTCTCTATGTCTCCCAGGGTGTTGTAGAGGATGTTTATTCTCTATGTCTCCCAGGGTGTTTATTCTCTATGTCTCCCAGGGTGTTGTAGAGGATGTTTATTCTCTATGTCTCCCAGGGTGTTTATTCTCTATGTCTCCCAGGGTGTTGTAGAGGGTGTTTATTCTCTCTGTCTCCCGGGGTGTTGTAGAGGGTATTTATTATCTCTGTCTCCCAGGGTGTTGTAGAGGGTGTTTATTCTCTATGTCTCCCGGGGTGTTGTAGAGGGTGTTTATTCTCTGTCTCCCAGGGTGTTGTAGATGGTGTTTATTCTCTATGTCTCCCGGGGTGTTGTAGAGGGTGTTTATTATCTCTGTCTCCCAGGGTGTTGTAGAGGGTTCAATATGCTGGGTTCTCTCCCTCTGAAAGTCATTGAAAAGACCCGACAAAACAGAAAAGGGCATGATAGTGCACTGATCACACTGACAACACTGATCACACTGACAACACTGATCACACTGACAACACTGATCACACTGATCACACTGACAACACTGATCACACTGACCACACTGATCACACTGACCACACTGATCACACTGATCACACTGACAACACTGATCACACTGACAACACTGATCACACTGATCACACTAACAACACTGATCACACTGACCACACTGATCACACTGATCACACTGATCACAATGACACCACTGATCACATTGACAACACTGCTCACACTGATCACACTGACAACACTGACAACACTGATCACACTGACAACACTGATCACAATGACAACACTGATCACAATGACAACACTGACACCACTGATCATACTTACAACAATGACAACACTGACAACACTGATCACGTTGACAACACTGCTCACATTGATCACACTGACAACATGGATTACTTTTAACACTAATATTAAAATAACACATTGTTCACATTGATAATAATATAATAACACATTGATAATAATATAATAATATAACATCACATTGATAATAATATAACATCACATTGATAATATAATAACACATAATATAATAACACATTGATAATAATATAATAACACATAATACAATAACACATTGATAATAATATAATAACACATAATACAATAACACATTGATAATAATATAATAACACATAATATATTAACACATAATACAATAACACATTGATAATAATATAATAACACATAATATAATAAAACATTGATAATAAAATAACACATTGATAATATTAAATAACACATTGATAATAATATAATAATAAAATAACACATTGATAATATTAAATAACACATTGATAATAATATAATAATATAATAACACATTGATAATAATATAATAATATAACATCACATTGATAATAATATAATAATATAACATCACATTGATAATAATATAATAATATAATAACACATTGATAATATAACATCACATTGATAGTAATATAATAATATAACATCACATTGATAGTAATATAATAATATAACATCACATTGATAATAATATAATAATATAATAATATAACAACACATTGATAATAATATACTAATATAATAACACATTGATAATATAATAACACATTGATAATAATATAATAATATAATAACACATTGATAATATAATAACACATTGATAATATAATAACACATTGATAATAATATACTAATATAATAACACATTGATAATATAATAACACATTGATAATATAATAACACATTGATAATAATCTAATAATATAATAACACATTGATAATATAATAACACATTGATAATATAATAACACATTGATAATAATATAATAATATAATAACACATTGATAATGCTACAGACCTATATCTATCCTACCATGCCTTTCTAAGGTCTTCGAAAGCCAAGTCAACAAACAGATTACCGACCATTTTGAATCTCACCATACCTTCTCTGCTATGCAATCTGGTTTCAGAGCTGGTCATGGGTGCACCTCAGCCACGCTCAAGGTCCTAAACGATATCTTAACCGCCATCGATAAGAAACATTACTGTGCAGCCGTATTCATTGATCTGGCCAAGGCTTTCGACTCTGTCAATCACCACATCCTCATCGGCAGACTCAACAGCCTTGGTTTCTCAAATGATTGCCTCGCCTGGTTCACCAACTACTTCTCTGATAGAGTTCAGTGTGTCAAATCTGAGGGTCTGTTGTCCGGACCTCTGGCAGTCTCTATGGGGGTGCCACAGGGTTCAATTCTTGGACCGACTCTCTTCTCTGTATACATCAATGAGGTCGCTCTTGCTGCTGGTGAGTCTCTGATCCACCTCTACGCAGACGACACCATTCTGTATACTTCCGGCCCTTCTTTGGACACTGTGTTAACAACCCTCCAGGCAAGCTTCAATGCCATACAACTCTCCTTCCGTGGCCTCCAACTGCTCTTAAATACAAGTAAAACTAAATGCATGCTCTTCAACCGATCACTACCTGCACCTACCCGCCTGTCCAACATCACTACTCTGGACGGCTCTGACTTAGAATACGTGGACAACTACAAATACTTAGGTGTCTGGTTAGACTGTAAACTCTCCTTCCAGACCCATATCAAACATCTCCAATCCAAAGTTAAATCTAGAATTGGCTTCCTATTTCGCAACAAAGCATCCTTCACTCATGCTGCCAAACATACCCTTGTAAAACTGACCATCCTACCAATCCTCGACTTTGGCGATGTAATTTACAAAATAGCCTCCAATACCCTACTCAACAAACTGGATGCAGTCTATCACAGTGCAATCCGTTTTGTCACCAAAGCCCCATACACTACCCACCATTGCGACCTGTACGCTCTCGTTGGCTGGCCCTCGCTTCATACTCGTCGCCAAACCCACTGGCTCCATGTCATCTACAAGACCCTGCTAGGTAAAGTCCCCCCTTATCTCAGCTCGCTGGTCACCATAGCATCTCCCACCTGTAGCACACGCTCCAGCAGGTATATCTCTCTAGTCACCCCCAAAACCAATTCTTTCTTTGGCCGCCTCTCTTTCCAGTTCTCTGCTGCCAATGACTGGAACGAACTACAAAAATCTCTGAAACTGGAAACTCTTATCTCCCTCACTAGCTTTAAGCACCAACTGTCAGAGCAGCTCACAGATTACTGCACCTGTACATAGCCCACATATAATTTAGCCCTATCAACTACCTCTTTCCCAACTGTATTTAATTTATGTATTTATTTTGCTCCTTTGCACCCCATTATTTTTATTTCTACTTTGCACATTCTTCCATTGCAAAACTACCATTCCAGTGTTTTACTTGCTATATTGTATTTACTTTGCCACCAAGGCCTTTTTTTGCCTTTACCTCCCTTCTCACCTCATTTGCTCACATTGTATATAGACTTGTTTATACTTTATTATTGACTGTATGTTTGTTTTACTCCATGTGTAACTCTGTGTTGTTGTATCTGTCGAACTGCTTTGCTTTATCTTGGCCAGGTCGCAATTGTAAATGAGAACTTGTTCTCAACTTGCCTACCTGGTTAAATAAAGGTAAATAAAATAAATAAATAAAATAAATAATAATATAATAATATAACAACACATTGATAATAATATAATAATATAACATCACATTGATAATAATATAATAATATAACATCACATTGATAGTAATATAATAATATAACAACACATTGATAATAATATAATAATATAACAACACATTGATAATAATATAATAATATAACATCACATTGATAGTAATATAATAATATAACATCACATTGATAGTAATATAATAATATAATAACACATTGATAGTAATATAATAATATAATAATATAACAACACATTGATAATAATAACAACACATTGATAATAATATAACAACACATTGATAATAATATAATAATATAACACATTGATAATAATATAATAATTTAATAACACATTGATAGTAATATAATAATATAATAACACATTGATAATAATATAATAACACATTGATAATAATATAACACATTGATAATATATAACACATTGATAATATATAACACATTGATAATAATATAATAATATAATAACACATTTATAATAATATAATAATATAACACATTGATAATAATATAATAATATAACACATTGATAATAATATAATAATATAATAACACATTTATAATAATATAATAATATAACACATTGATAATAATATAATAATATAATAACACATTTATAATAATATAATAATATAACACATTGATAATAATATAATAATATAACACATTGATAATTATATAATAATATAACACATTGATAATAATATAATAATATAACACATTGATAATTATATAATAATATAACACATTGATAATAATATAATAATATAACACATTGATAATAATATAATAATATAACACATTGATAATAATATAATAATATAATAACACATTGATAATAATATAATAACACATTTATAATAATATAACACATTGATAATTATATAATAATATAACACATTGATGATAATATAACACATTGATAATAATATAATAATATAATAACACATTGATAATAATATAATAATATAACACATTGATAATAATATAATAATATAACACATTGATAATATATAACACATTGATAATAATATAATAATATAATAACACATTGATAATAATATAATAATATAACACATTGATAATAATATAACACATTGATAATAATATAATAATATAACAACACATTGATAATAATATAATAATATAATAACACATTGATAATAATATAATAACACATTGATAATAATATAATAATATAACAACACATTGATAATAATATAATAATATAATAACACATTGATAATAATATAATAACACATTGATAATAATATAACACATTGATAATAATATAACACATTGATAATATATAACACATTGATAATAATATAATAATATAATAACACATTGATAATAATATACTAATATAACACATTGATAATAATATAACACATTGATAATATATAACAAATTGATAATAATATAATAATATAATAACACATTGATAATATAATAACACATTGATAATAATATAACACATTGATAATATAATAACACATTGATAAATATAATAACACATTGATGGTCATTGATGGTCATTGATGGTCTAAATTGACTGGTCTAAAGTAGTGCACTATATAGGGAACAGGGTTCTATAGGACCCTGGTCTAAAGTAGTGCACTATGTAGGGAATAGGGTGCCGATTTGAATGAATGACCACCAGGAGAGAGAGGAGTTGACAGAGTTTAGACCTCAAGTCCATTCCATCTGATGAGACATGCAGACTGACTCAGACTGATTTCATTGCTGATTTTGGAACCAATCAGTGCCTCCCATTTTTCCCCGTCTTGACAAAGGCTTCTTGTATCAACTATTAAAGGGAAATTGCATAATTTGATCCAACAGCTCTTATGGTAGTGCTGCCCCCATACCAATTAAATACCACAGATAAGTATTCCTTTGTTTAGAAAAGGTTAGATTTTATTAACAGAATAATGATCTAGCATGTGGGGTTGTACTTTCTTCTCCATCCTCTGGAATTATTATCTTCACATTGACAAAACATCATCTTCCCTCAATAACTTAAAATGAAGACTGGAGGTCAGCCTGATGAACCATGAAGACTGGGGGTCAGCCTGATGAACCATGAAGACTGGGGGTCAGCCTGATGAACCATGAAGACTGGGGGTCAGCCTGATGAACCATGAAGACTGGAGGTCAGCCTGATGAACCATGAAGACTGGAGGTCAGCCTGATGAACCATGAAGACTGGAGGTCAGCCTGATGAACCATGAAGACTGGAGGTCAGCCTGATGAACCATGAAGACTGGAGGTTAGACTGATGAACCATGAAGACTGGAGGTCAGCCTGATGAACCATGAAGACTGGAGGTCAGCCTGATGAACAATGAAGACTGGAGGTCAGCCTGATGAACCATGAAGACTGGAGGTCAGCCTGATGAACCATGAAGACTGGAGGTCAGCCTGATGAACCATGAAGACTGGGGGTCAGCCTGATGAACCAATGAAGACTGGGGGTCAGCCTGATGAACCAATGAAGACTGGGGGTCAGCCTGATGAACCAATGAAGACTGGGGGTCAGCCTGATGAACCAATGAAGACTGGGGGTCAGCCTGATGAACCATAACGACTGGGGATCAGCCTGATGAACCAAACTACTCAGTAATCTCCTCCATGAAGACTGGAGTTCAGCCTGATGATCCATGAAGACTGGGGGTCAGCCTGATGAACCATGAAGACTGGGGGTCAGCCTGATGAACGATGAAGACTGGGGATCAGCCTGATGAACTAAACTACTCAGTAATCTCCTCCATGAAGACTGGAGATCCGCCTGATGAACCAAACTACTCAGTAATCTCCTCCATGAAGTCTGGGAGTCAGCCTGATGAACCAAACTACTCAGTAATCTCCTCCATGAAGACTGGAGTTCAGCCTGATGATCCATGAAGACTGGGGGTCAGCCTGATGAACCTTGAAGACTGGGGGTCAGCCTGATGAACGATGAAGACTGGAGGTCAGCCTGATGAACCATAACGACTGGGGATCAGCCTGATGAACCAAACTACTCAGTAATCTCCTCCATGAAGTCTGGGAGTCAGCCTGATGAACCAAACTACTCAGTAATCTCCTCCATGAAGACTGGAGTTCAGCCTGATGATCCATGAAGACTGGGGGTCAGCCTGATGAACCATGAAGACTGGGGGTCAGCCTGATGAACGATGAAGACTGGAGGTCAGCCTGATGAACGATGAAGACTGGGGATCAGCCTGATGAACTAAACTACTCAGTAATCTCCTCCATGAAGTCTGGGAGTCAGCCTGATGAACCAAACTACTCAGTAATCTCCTCCATGAAGACTGGAGTTCAGCCTGATGATCCATGAAGACTGGGGGTCAGCCTGATGAACCATGAAGACTGGGGGTCAGCCTGATGAACCATGAAGACTGGAGGTCAGCCTGATGAACGATGAAGACTGGGGATCAGCCTGATGAACTAAACTACTCAGTAATCTCCTCCATGAAGACTGGAGATCCGCCTGATGAACCAAACTAACATCACCTGATAGAACATCTCCTGGTAGAACATCACCTGGTAGAACATCACCTGGTAGAACATCACCTGGTAGCACATCTCCTGATAAAACATCACCTGGTAGCACATCTCCTGATAAAACATCTCCTGGTAGAACATCACCTGATAGAACATCTCCTGATAGAACATCACCTGGTAGCACATCACCTGGTAGCACATCACCTGGTAGAACATCTCCTGATAGAACATCACCTGGTAGCACATCACCTGGTAGCACATCACCTGGTAGAACATCTCCTGATAGAACATCTCCTGATAGAACATCTCCTGATAGAACATCACCTGGTAGAACATCACCTGGTAGAACATCTCCTGATATAACAGATATTGTGGTTAATTTGTGCTCTGGGTGCCATGATGGTGATTGAGCAGAAGGATCTGTGTAAATCAGCAGAGTGAGATGTATCAACGTTGAACCATCTGGCTCTCGTTATATCACAACGGTTTATATCACAACGGTTTATACCACAACGGTTTATATCACAACGGTTTATATCACAACGGTTTATATCACAACGGTTTATACCACAACGGTTTATATCACAACGGTTTATATCACAACACTCGGTTTATATCACAACGGTTTATATCACAACGGTTTATACCACAACGGTTTATATCACAACGGTTTATACCACAACGGTTTATATCACAACGGTTTATATCACAACACTCGGTTTATATCACAACGGTTTATATCACAACGGTTTATATCACAACGGTTTATACCACAACGGTTTATACCACAACGGTTTATACCACAACGGTTTATATCACAACGGTTTATACCACAATGGTTTATACCACAACGGTTTATACCACAACGGTTTATATCACAACGGTTTATATCACAACGGTTTATATCACAACGGTTTATATCACAACGGTTTATATCACAATGGTTTATACCACAACGGTTTATACCACAACGGTTTATATCACAACGGTTTATACCACAACGGTTTATATCACAACGGTTTATATCACAACGGTTTATATCACAACGGTTTATACCACAACGGTTTTCATCACAACGGTTTATACCACAACGGTTTATGTCACAAAGGTTTATATCACACTCGGTTTATGTGAACCATCCTGGCTGAGAAGTGTCATGTTAAAACAGCAGTTTGGCTCTGTAGTAAAACCTCATATGATTCTCATATCCCACAGAACTGGACTGGAACACAGATACACTGTATCATTATATTAGCATTGTAGTGTCTATAAACTAGGCTCCAGCCTCTGCATCACAGCCTGAGTGGAACAGCCTGAATGCCGTCCAGCAGTATGGAGGGATGAACTCATTAAAACGCTATCTGTATTGTGGTGCAGGTTAATCAAAGCATTGGGTGACTGAAGAGCAGTATAGAAAACAGTGAAGCTGGTTCAGAACCCCAGTGTCTGTGTCAGCTGAGATTGCACCAATCAGATGTTAAAAACACTTCCTGGCTTAATGTGGCGGTCTAGTCAAGCTGACCGGTTCTGCTCACACATCCTCTGCTGTCACTTCCTGCTACTGCTAGTATGTTCTGCTCACACTTCCTCTGATGTCCCTTCCTGCTACTGCTAGTATGTTCTGCTCACACTTCCTCTGCTGTCACGTCCTGCTACTGCTAGTATGTTCTGCTCACACTTCCTCAGCTGTCACTTCCTGCTACTGCTAGTATGTTCTGCTGTCACTTCCTGCTACCACTAGTATGTTCTGCTCACACTTCCTCTGCTGTCACTTCCTGCAACTGCTAGTATGTTCTGCTTACACTTCCTCTGCTGTCACTTCCTGCTACTGCTAGTATGTTCTGCTCACACTTCCTCTGCTGTCACTTCCTGCTACTGCTAGTATGTTCTGCTCACACTTCCTCTGCTGTCACTTCCTGCTACTGCTAGTATGTTCTGCTCACACTTCCTCTGCTGTCACTTCCTGCTACTGCTAGTATGTTCTGCTCACACTTCCTCTGCTGTCACTTCCTGCTACTGCTAGTATGTTTTTTCTTGCTCCCCACCTCCAGCTGTTGGACCTCTCTCTCTGTTAAAGAACATGTCTCTCCTCTGTCCCTCTAGGTGATGACGGGGACCAGAAGTGTGTCTTAATGCTGTCTTACCACCAGTATTGTTGCTACATATTCTCTGTACTGCGTTTCTGTCTGACTTTATCCATGTTGTTAATCCCTGTCTGTCTTTCTCTCCTCTGTCCCTCTAGATGATGATGTGGACCAGAAGCGTGTGTCGGTGCTGTCTTACCCCCAGTATTGTCGCTACCGTTCCCTATTGGCCCGGCTGAAAGAAAGACCCGCCTCCCTCCTCGCCTCACAGGTGGTTCTGGCCCTGGGGGGCGTGACCTCACTCACAGACCACACCCACATCCTGTACTGCAGGGACACCTTTGAACACCCCACCCTCATCGACAACGACAATGTCTGTGATGAGTTCGGTGAGTGCCTGAAATATTACTACTGTACTGAAATACCTTGTCACTTCCTGCTTTGAGTAGGCAAATCACCAATGTTAACATGGGCTGATGTTTCCATGGCACTGAGCCCAATGCCACTGTATGTTACTGATGGTCCACATGATGGGGATGATAGTGCACTAAATAGGGAATAGGGTGCCATTTGGGACGGATCTCCCCTTAGGGCTGATTAGCACAGCCTGCCTGGTCTCCTTCAGGTCCTCCTGCCTCAACATTCTGTAATTCCTTGAGGGCTGATTAACACCGCCTGCCTGCTCTCCTTCAGGTCCTCCTGCCTCCACATTCTATAATGACATCACACAGCTAATGACCTTTAACCTCCAGAACTAAAAAATTCAAACTGCCGTCAGCATAGTTACTGTAACTGTCTGTAAACGTGTGTTGTTTCTCCAACATGAAGGATGAGCCTTACCATGTTAGTTGTGTGTGTTGTTTGTATTGTATTAGCATGTCATTAGTGTGATATTGGTATATTATCTGGTCACCCTCTGGCTAGGTACAGGAGACTAACGGTTTAACCAGGAGACTAACGGTTTAACCAGGAGACTAACGGTTTAACCAGGAGACTAACAGTTTAACCAGGAGACTAAAGGGTTAACCAGGAAACTAAAGGTTTCATCAGAACATCCTCTGGTTAGGTACAGGAGATTAACGGTTTAACAAGGAGACTAAAGTGTTAACCAGGAGACTAACGGTTTGACCAGGAGACTAACGGTTTAACCAGGAGACTAACGGTTTAATCAGAACATCCTCTGGTTAGGTACAGGAGACTAACGGTTTAACCAGGAGACTAAAGGGTTAACCAGGAAACTAAAGGTTTCATCAGAACATCCTCTGGTTAGGTACAGGAGACTAACGGTTTAACCAGGAGACTAACAGTTTAATCAGAACATCCTCTGGTTAGGTACAGGAGACTAACGGTTTAACCAGGAGACTAACGGTTTAATCAGAACATCCTCTGGTTAGGTACAGGAGACTAACGGTTTAACCAGGAGACTAACGGTTTAATCAGAACATCCTCTGGTTAGGTACAGGAGACTAACGGTTTGACCAGGAGACTAACGGTTTAACCAGGAGACTAACGGTTTAATCAGAACATCCTCTGGTTAGGTACAGGAGACTAACGGTTTAACCAGGAGACTAACGGTTTAATCAGAACATCCTCTGGTTAGGTACAGGAGACTAACGGTTTAACCAGGAGACTAACGGTTTCATCAGAACATCCTCTGGTTAGGTACAGGAGACTAACGGTTTAACCAGGAGACTAACGGTTTAATCAGAACATCCTCTGGTTAGGTACAGGAGACTAACGGTTTAACCAGGAGACTAACGGTTTAACCAGGAGACTAACGGTTTAATCAGAACATCCTCTGGTTAGGTACAGGAGACTAACGGTTTAACCAGGAGACTAACGGTTTAATCAGAACATCCTCTGGTTAGGTACAGGAGACTAACGGTTTAACCAGGAGACTAACGGTTTAATCAGAACATCCTCTGGTTAGGTACAGGAGACTAACGGTTTGACCAGGAGACTAACGGTTTAACCAGGAGACTAACGGTTTAATCAGAACATCCTCTGGTTAGGTACAGGAGACTAACGGTTTAACCAGGAGACTAACGGTTTAATCAGAACATCCTCTGGTTAGGTACAGGAGACTAACGGTTTAATCAGAACATCCTCTGGTTAGGTACAGGAGACTAACGGTTTAACCAGGAGACTAACGGTTTAATCAGAACATCCTCTGGTTAGGTACAGGAGACTAACGGTTTAACCAGGAGACTAACGGTTTAATCAGAACATCCTCTGGTTAGGTACAGGAGACTAACGGTTTAACCAGGAGACTAACGGTTTCATCAGAACATCCTCTGGTTAGGTACAGGAGACTAACGGTTTAACCAGGAGACTAACGGTTTAACCAGGAGACTAACGGTTTAACCAGGAGACTAACGGTTTAACCAGGAGACTAACGGTTTCATCAGAACATCCTCTGGTTAGGTACAGGAGACTAACGGTTTAACCAGGAAACTAAAGGTTTCATCAGAACATCCTCTGGTTAGGTACAGGAGACTAACGGTTTAACCAGGAGACTAACAGTTTAATCAGAACATCCTCTGGTTAGGTACAGGAGACTAACGGTTTAACCAGGAGACTAACGGTTTAATCAGAACATCCTCTGGTTAGGTACAGGAGACTAACGGTTTAACCAGGAGACTAACGGTTTAATCAGAACATCCTCTGGTTAGGTACAGGAGACTAACGGTTTAATCAGAACATCCTCTGGTTAGGTACAGGAGACTAACGGTTTAACCAGGAGACTAACGGTTTAACCAGGAGACTAACGGTTTAATCAGAACATCCTCTGGTTAGGTACAGGAGACTAACGGTTTAATGCTACTGCAGCAGCTGCTGCTGCCTACAGCTGGTCCTCAGACTGGGATCCCAATCAGACAAGGAGGATAAGAAACAACTTTACAGCACACATAATAGAAATGGATTTCAGAGTGTGTACATGAAGACAGGAACATTTCTGGACCGTGTCCATATTCTGTTTTGAACGTGTTCTGTAGGACTTTGTTGTCATGATAAAGGGAGATGTCAGCAGGGCTTGACAGGCATCTGCATGTTAACTGTACCGATTGTCCCGATGGACTCCCTCCTGAGGGGTTTAAACAGTGTTTGGCTAGGGGTAACAGAATCCAATGGAACAACTGTGTAAGGACTGATCTCAGCAGTATGAAGTCATTGTTCATGTTACAGAACTTCACCACACGCTGGGGTTCCAAAGAACACATTTCATTCTGGAACACATCAGAGACACCCTGAGGGAATCTTCTTTATCTTCAGAATGATGGTTAGTTGGTGGGAAATCTGCTGCATTTAGAGTAGCTATTTACTTCCAGCTACAGTAACAGTTGTGTTTCCTAAATGGTATCTCATTCCCTATTTAGTGCCCTCGCCCATGGGCCCTGGTCAACAGTAGCCAACTATCCTATGGGCCCTGGTCAACAGTAGTCCACTACCCTATGGGCCCTGGTCAACAGTAGTGCACTAGCCCATGGGCCCTGGTCAACAGTAGTCCACTACCCTATAGACCCTGGTCAACAGTAGTGCACTACCCTATAGGTCCTGGTCAACAGTAGTGCACTAGCCCATGGGCCCTGGTCAACAGTAGTGCACTAGCCCATGGGCCCTGGTCAACAGTAGTCCACTACCCTATAGGCCCTGGTCAACAGTAGTGCACTAGCCCATGGGCCCTGGTCAAAAGTAGTGCACTAGCCCATGGGCCCTGGTCAACAGTAGTCCACTACCCTATAGGCCCTGGTCAACAGTAGTGCACTAGCCCATGGGCCCTGGTCAACAGTAGTCCACTACCCTATAGACCCTGGTCAACAGTAGTGCACTAGCCCATGGGCCCTGGTCAAAAGTATATTGAGAACAGGGAGCCATTTGGGACGTATGCCATCGTTGTAAAATCCTTTGGCTACAGAGTAACAACATCAATGTGTAGGAAGATCCAGAATAAAAATAAGAAAATAAACGTTGAATGGAACCGTCATCATGAATACGGTGGCTCTGCCGTCTCACACTGAATATGTGGACAACTACAAATACCTGGGTGTCTGGCTAGACTGTAAACTCTCCTTCCAGACCCACATTAAGCATCCCCAATCCAAAATGAAATCTAGAATTGGCTTCCTATTTCACAACAAGCCTCCTTCACTGTTCATCCCCAAAGCCAACTCCTCCTTTGGCCGCCTTTCCTTCCAGTTTTCTGCTGCCAATGACTGGAACAAATTTAAAAAATCACTGAAGTTGGAGACTCATATCTCCCTCACTAACTTTAAACATCAGCTGTCAGAGCAGCTTACAGATCATTGCACCTGTACACAGCCCATCTGTAAATAGCCCGCCCAACTACAGTGCCTTGCGAAAGTAGTCGGTCCCCTTGAACTTTGCGACCTTTTGCCACATTTCAGGCTTCAAACATAAAGATATAAAACTGTATTTTTTGTGAAGAATCAACAACAAGTGGGACACAATCATGAAGTGGAACGACATTTATTGGATATTTCAAACCTTTTTAACAAATCAAAACCTGAAAAATTGGGCGTGCAAAATTATTCAGCCCCTTTACTTTCAGTGCAGCAAACTCTCTCCAGAAAATCAGTGAGGATCTCTGAATGATCCAATGTTGACCTAAATGACTAATGATGATGAATACAATCCACTTGTGTGTAATCAAGTCTCCGTATAAATGCACCTGCACTGTGATAGTCTCAGAGGTCCGTTAAAAGCGCAGAGAGCATCATGAAGAACAAGGAACACACCAGGCAGGTCCGAGATACTGTTGTGAAGAAGTTTAAAGCCGGATTTGGATACAAAAAGATTTCCCAAGCTTTAAACATCCCAAGGAGCACTGTGCAAGCGATAATATTGAAATGGAAGGAGTATCAGACCACTGCAAATCTACCAAGACCTGGCCGTCCCTCTAAACTTTCAGCTCATACAAGGAGAAGACTGATCAGAGATGCAGCCAAGAGGCCCATGATCACTCTGGATGAACTGCAGAGATCTACAGCTGAGGTGGGAGACTCTGTCCATAGGACAACAATCAGTCGTATATATTGCACAAATCTGGCCTTTATGGAAGTGGCAAGAAGAAAGCCATTTCTTAAAGATATCCATAAAAAGTGTCGTTTAAAGTTTGCCACAAGCCACCTGGGAGACACACCAAACATGTGGAAGAAGGTGCTCTGGTCAGATGAAACCAAAATTGAACTTTTTGGCAACAATGCAAAACGTTATGTTTGGCGTAAAAGCAACACAGCTAATCACCCTGAACACACCATCCCCACTGTCAAACATGGTGGTGGCAGCATCATGGTTTGGGCCTGCTTTTCTTCAGCAGGGACAGGGAAGATGGTTAAAATTGATGGGAAGATGGATGGAGCCAAATACAGGACCATTCTGGAAGAAAACCTGATGGCGTCTGCAAAAGACCTGAGACTGGGACGGAGATTTGTCTTCCAACAAGACAATGATCCAAAACATAAAGCAAAATCTACAATGGAATGGTTCAAAAATAAACATATCCAGTTGTTAGAATGGCCAAGTCAAAGTCCAGACCTGAATCCAATCGAGAATCTGTGGAAAGAACTGAAAACTGCTGTTCACAAATGCTCTCCATCCAACCTCACTGAGCTCGAGCTGTTTTGCAAGGAGGAATGGGAAAAAATGTCAGTCTCTCGATGTGCAAAACTGATAGAGACATACCCCAAGCGACTTACAGCTGTAATCGCAGCAAAAGGTGGCGCTACAAAGTATTACCTTAAGGGGGCTGAATAATTTTGCACGCCCAATTTTTCAGTTTTTGATTTGTTAAAAAAGTTTGAAATATCCAATAAATGTCGTTCCACTTCATGATTGTGTCCCACTTGTTGTTGATTCTTCACAAAAATTACAGTTTTATATCTTTTTTTTTGAAGCCTGAAATGTGGCAAAAGGTCACAAAGTTCAAGGGGGCTGAATACTTTCGCAAGGCACTGTATCTCATCCCCATACTGTTATTTATATTTTGCTCCTTTGCTCCCCAGTATCTCTACTTGCACATTAATCAGGTCGCAGTTATAAATGAGAACTTGTTGTCAGCTGGGCTACCTGGTTAAATAAAGGTCAAATAAAATATATAAATAAACATAGGAATCCAAATCATGTGTTATGGCTGTTCAACGTCTGCCATGTCGTTGAGTCAGAGCTGTCTATCTAATAGAACTCAAAGGGTTTTCTTTAATGGAAGCTTCTCTAATGTCAAACATGTAAAGTGTGGTGTACCGCAGGGCAGCTCTAAATGCCCTCTACTCTTTTCTATTTTTACCAAATGACCTGCCACTGGCAATAAACAAAGCATGTGTATCCATGTATGCTGAGGATTCAACCATAAACACATCAGCAACCACAGCTAATGGAGTCACTGAAACCCTTAACAAAGAGTTGCAGTCTGTTTTGGAATGGGTGGCCAGTAATAAACTGGTCCTGAACATCTCTAAAACTAAGAGCATTGTATTTGGTAGAAAACCATTCCCTATGTTCTAGAGCTTAACTGCATCTGGTAATGAATGGTGTGGCCGTTGAACAAGTTGAGGAGACTAAATTACTTGGCGTTACCTTAGATTCTAAACTGTCATGGTCAAAACATATAGATTCAATGGTTGTAAAGACGGGGAGAGGTCTCTCCGTAATAAAGAGATGCTCAGTTTTTTTGACACCACACTCCACAAAGCAAGTCCTCTAGTTTTGTCTTATCTTGATTATAGTCATGTTATCGACTGCTGCAAGGAAAGACCTACACTACCGTTCAAAAGTTTGGGGTCACTTAGAAATGTCCATTAAAATAACATCAAATTGATCGGAAATACAGTGTAGACATTTACTGTTGTACATTTCCTGAACTGAACTGTCAGCTTCATTAAATAGTACCCGTAAAACACCGGTCTCAACGTCAACAGTGAAGAGGCGACTCCGGGATGCTGGCCTTCTAGGTGTCCAGTGTCTGTGTTCTTTTGCCCATCTTAATCTCTTCTTTTTATTGGCCAGTCTGAGATATGGCTTTTTCTCGTTTGCTCATCTTAATCTTTGCATCTCTGCCTAGAAGGCCAGCATCCCGGAGTCGCGTCTTCACTATTGACGTTGAGACTGGTGTTTTGTGGGTACTATTTAATGAAGCTGCCAGTTGAGGCATCTGTTTCTCAAACTAGACACTCTAATGTACTTGTTCTCTTGCTCAGTTGTGCACCGGGGCCTCCCATTCCTTTTTCTATTCTGGTTAGAGACAGTTTGTGCTGTTCTGTGAAGGGAGTAGTACACAGCGTTGTACGAGATCTACAGTTTCTTGCCAATTACTCACATGGAATAGCCTTCATTTCTCAGAGCAAGAACAGACTGACGAGTTTCAGAAGAAGGTTTTTTGTTTCTGGCCATTTTGAGCCTGTATTCAAACCCACAAATGCTGATGCGCCAGATACTCAATTAGTCTACAGAAGGCCAGTTTTATTGCTTCTTTAATCAGAACAACAGTTTTCAGCTGTGCTAACATAATTGCAAAAGGGTTTTCTAATGATCAATTAGCCTTTTAAAATGATAAACTTGGATTAGCTAACACAACGTGCCATTGGAACACAGGAGTGATGGTTGCTGATAATGGGCCTCTGTACGCCTATGTAGATATTCCGTAAAAAATCTGGCGTTTCCAGCTACAATAGTCGTTTACAACATTAACAATGTCTACACTGTATTTCTGATCAATTTGATGCTATTTTAATTGACAAAACATTTGCTTTTCTTTCAAAAACAAGGACATTTCTAAGTGACCCCAAACTGTTGAACCGCAGTGTAGTTAAGCTGCAGCTGGCCCAGAACAGAGCAGCACGTCTTGCTCTTCATCGTAATCAGAGGGCAGATGTAAATACTATGCTGCCAGTCTCTCTTGGCTCAGAGTTGAGGGGAGACTGACTGCGTCACGTATTATTTTTATAAGAAACATTGTGTTTAAAATCCCAAATTGTCTGCATAGTCAACTTACACACAGTTCTGACACACACACTTACCCCACCAGGGGTCTTTTCACAGTCCCCAAATCCAGAACAAATTCAAGAAAGAGTACAGTATTATATGAAGCCATTATTTCATGGAACTTCCTTCCATCTCTTCTTGCTGAAATTAACAGCAAACCTGGTTTCAAAAAACAGATAAAGCAACACCTCTCGGCACAACGCCTCTCCCCTATTGGACCCAGATAGTTTGTGTGTATGTAGTGATGTCTAGGCTACGTGTGCCTTTTTAAAAATGTTTAATGTAGTTCTGTTCTTGTTATTTGTCATAGTTGATGTTCTGTATTATTTGTCATGTTCTGTGTGGACCCCAGGAAGAGTAGCTGCTGCTTTGGCAGAACACTCTAGTGTTTAATAGGGATCCTAATAAAATGCCCCCCAAAATACCAATTATATGTTAGTAAAATACCATTATCCAAATGTTCAAACAACACCATTCTACATTACTGTACTAACAACTCCCAGGGGGCCTAGCATTACATATTGGCTTCTGCCTCTCTCCCATACCACCATCCAGATGTGAAGTTCCACACTATTACAGAGAGAGCTGCCTGCCAGGAAGAGCCTTGAGACATAGAGCAGAGTGGTGAGGGAGGAGGGGAGGGGAGGGAGGAGGGGAGGGAGGGGAGGGAGGAGGGGAGGGAGGGGAGGGAGGAGGGGAGGGAGGAGGGGAGGGGAGGGAGGAGGGGTGTTAATATAAAAACAACATGTTATTTGGGGTTTCGTCCAGTATGTCTGCAGGGTCAATGTTTTTTCAGTTGAAATTACAATGCCAAGCTCAAATACCTACATGCCAGATCATTCCCCCGGCATTCATGTTCCCATGTAATGATTGTCACTCTCTAGCAAGGGGTGCGGGGGAGGTTATGAAATCAGCCACTGATGTTTCCAGGCAGCCCCCATGATAATAACATGGCTTTAATGGAGGTTTGTTAGAAAGGTTTGTGTCCCAAATGTTCCCTACATACAGATAGAATATAGTATACACGTAGTCTATAGACACATACAGATAGAATATAGTATACACGTAGTCTATAGACACATACAGATAGAATATAGAATACACGTAGTCTATAGACACATACAGATAGAATATAGTGTTGGGGTGGCAGGGTAGCCTAGTGGTTAGAGTGTTGGACTAGTAACTGGAAGGTTGCAAGTTCAAACCCCTGAGCTGACAAGGTACAAAACTGTCGTTCTGCCCCTGACCAGGCAGTTAAACCCACTAGGTCGTCATTGAAAATAAGAATTTGTTCTTAACTGACTTGCCTGGTTAAATAAAGATACAAAAAATTAAGTATCCATATAATTGTCCTTCTTCATAATCTATTTTGTGAAGTGCCTCCTGCAGCAAAGCACCTCCACAACATGATGCTGCCACCCCTGTGCTTCACGGGGGTGACAGCATCATGGTGTTCTTCGGCTTGCAAGCCTCCCCCTTTTTCCTCCAAACATAACGAGGGTCATTATGGCCATTATGGCTATTATGGCCAAACAATTCTGTTTTTGTTTCATTAGACCAGAGGACATTTCTCCAAAAAGTACGATCATTGTCCCCATGTGCAGTTGCAAACCGTAGTCTAGCTTTTTTATGGCGGTTTTGGAGCAGTGGCTTCTTCCTTGCTGAGCGGACTCGTTTTACTGTGGAAATAGATACTTTTGTACCTGTTTCAAGCAAAGAGTCACTGAGTTTGAAGGTAGGCCTTGAAATACATCCACAGGTACACCTCCAATTGACTCAAATTATGTCAATTAGCCTATCAGAAGCTTCTAAAGCCATGACATAATTTTCTGGAATTTTCCAAGCTGTTTGAAGGCACAGTCAACTTAGTGTATGTAAACTTCTGACCCACTGGAATTGTGGTACAGTGAATTATAAGTGAAATAATCTGTTTTGTGAACAATTGTTGGAAAAATGTATTGTGTCATGCACAAAGTAGATGTCCTAACCGACTTGCCAAAACTATAGTTTGTTAACAAGAAATTAGTGGAGTGGTTGAAAAATAAGTTTTAATGACTCCAACCTGAATGTATGTAAATTTCCGACTTCAACTGTATGTATAACAGCACAGTTCTGAGATCAGGTGTGTACAACCCAGCCCTCTATACCCCTCTACAACCCTCTACAACACTCTATAACCCTCTACAACACTCTACAACACTCTATAACCCTCTAAAACCCTCTATAACCCTCTACAACACTCGATAACCCTCTATAACCCTCTATAACCCTCTACAACTCTCTATAACCCTCTATACCCCTCTACAACCCTCTACAACCCTCTACATCCCTCTACAACCCTCTACAACCCTCTACAACACTCTACAAACATCTACAACCCTATACAACCCTATACAACCCTCTACAACCCTCTATAACCCTATATATCCCTCTATAACCCTCTACAACCCTCTACAATCCTCTATAACCATCTACAATCCTATACAACACTCTATAACCCTCTACAACACTCTACAACACTCTATAACCCTCTAAAACCCTCTATAACCCTCTACAACACTCGATAACCCTCTATAACCCTCTATAACCCTCTACAACTCTCTATAACCCTCTATACCCCTCTACAACCCTCTACAACCCTCTACATCCCTCTACAACCCTCTACAACCCTCTACAACACTCTACAAACATCTACAACCCTATACAACCCTATACAACCCTCTACAACCCTCTATAACCCTATATATCCCTCTATAACCCTCTACAACCCTCTACAATCCTCTATAACCATCTACAATCCTATACAACCCTCTATAACCCTCTACTACCCTCTATAACCCTCTACAACCCTCTACAACCCTATATTACCCTATATTACCCTCTACAACCCTATATACCCATCTATAACCCTCTACAACTCTCTATAACCCTTTATAACCCTCTACAACCATCTACAATTCTCTACATCCCTCTATAACCCTCTACAACCCTCTACAATCCTCTATAACCATCTACAATCCTATACAACCCTCTACTACCCTCTATAACCCTCTACAACCCTCTACAACCCTATAGTACCCTCTATAACCCTCTACAACCCTATATAACCCTCTACAACCCTTTACATCCCTCTATAACCCTCTACAACCCTCTATAACCCTCTACAACCCTCTACATCGCTCTATAACTCTCTATAAGCCTCTATAACCCTCTACAACCCTCTATAACCCTCTACTGCCCTCTGTAACCCTCTACTACCCACTACACCCCTATATAACCCTCTACAACCCTCTATAACCCTCTACAACCCTATGTAACCCTCTACAACCCTATGTAACCCTCTACAACCCTATGTAGCCCTCTACAACCCTATGTAGCCATATACAACCCTCTTACATCCCTCTATAACCCTCTATAACCCTCTACAACCCTCTCATATTCCCCCCTGGTCATTCCGGGACCACCACTCTGAGGCCGGTCTGAAAGGCAGTGAAACTAAATATATCTGGACTGGCCCTTTCCTTTCCTACGGGGCCGGAGCGGTTCAGGGTTGGTGTGTTACAGTTGTTCCTCCATACATAATTCATTTATTAAGTCCATGTATGATCTGCTCCTGACACTCAGTTGGCCTCCCGCAGCTCAGAGAACCGAGGCTGTAGAAAAGTCTTCCAGTAACTGTTTGATTCAAATTAAAACCACATTTCCATGATTCCCTTTTTACATGTTCCCTGGGGACATCTGAGTCCCTATGCTCTGACAGCTACGAGCTGAGCAACATTACATACTAGATCAGAAAATACTCTGTTCCCTGGGGACATCTGAGTCCCTATGCTCTGACAGCTACGAGCTGAGCAACATTACATACTAGATTAGAAAATACTCTATTATTAAATACTTTTTTAGAAATTACTATATTATGAAATACTTTATTAATTTGTTAACTTAGAGACCACCGGTTGGGACTCACTCCAACTCACACAATGGCCTTATTCAGTTCATAGTAATAAATAATGTATCTTGTAACCTACTTATTTCTCTACAGTCTGTTATTTTACAGCCCTGCTCTATTCTCTACAGTCTGTTATTTTACAGCCCTGCTCTATTCTCTACAGTCTGTTATTTTACAGCCCTGCTCTATTCTCTACAGTCTGTTATTTTACAGCCCTGCTCTATTCTCTAGTCTGTTATTTTACAGCCCTGCTCTATTCTCTACAGTCTGTTATTTTACAGCCCTGCTCTATTCTCTAGTCTGTTATTTTACAGCCCTGCTCTATTCTCTAGTCTGTTATTTTACAGCCCTGCTCTATTCTCTACAGTCTGTTATTTTACAGCCCTGCTCTATTCTCTACAGTCTGTTATTTTACAGCCCTGCTCTATTCTCTAGTCTGTTATTTTACAGCCCTGCTCTATTCTCTAGTCTGTTATTTTACAGCCCTGCTCTATTCTCTAGTCTGTTATTTTACAGCCCTGCTCTATTCTCTACAGTCTGTTATTTTACAGCCCTGCTCTATTCTCTAGTCTGTTATTTTACAGCCCTGCTCTATTCTCTACAGTCTGTTATTTTACAGCCCTGCTCTATTCTCTAGTCTGTTATTTTACAGCCCTGCTCTATTCTCTACAGTCTGTTATTTTACAGCCCTGCTCTATTCTCTACAGTCTGTTATTTTACAGCCCTGCTCTATTCTCTACAGTCTGTTATTTTACAGCCCTGCTCTATTCTCTAGTCTGTTATTTTACAGCCCTGCTCTATTCTCTACAATCTGTTATTTTACAGCCCTGCTCTATTCTCTACAATCTGTTATTTTACAGCCCTGCTCTATTCTCTAGTCTGTTATTTTACAGCCCTGCTCTATTCTCTAGTCTGTTATTTTACAGCCCTGCTCTATTCTCTAGTCTGTTATTTTACAGCCCTGCTCTATTCTCTACAGTCTGTTATTTTACAGCCCTGCTCTATTCTCTAGTCTGTTATTTTACAGCCCTGCTCTATTCTCTACAGTCTGTTATTTTACAGCCCTGCTCTATTCTCTAGTCTGTTATTTTACAGCCCTGCTCTATTCTCTAGTCTGTTATTTTACAGCCCTGCTCTATTCTTTACAGTCTGTTATTTTACAGCCCTGCTCTATTCTATAGTCTGTTATTTTACAGCCCTGCTCTATTCTCTAGTCTGTTATTTTACAGCCCTGCTCTATTCTCTACAGTCTGTTATTTTACAGCCCTGCTCTATTCTCTAGTCTGTTATTTTACAGCCCTGCTCTATTCTCTACAGTCTGTTATTTTACAGCCCTGCTCTATTCTCTACAGTCTGTTATTTTACAGCCCTGCTCTATTCTCTAGTCTGTTATTTTACAGCCCTGCTCTATTCTCTAGTCTGTTATTTTACAGCCCTGCTCTATTCTTTACAGTCTGTTATTTTACAGCCCTGCTCTATTCTCTAGTCTGTTATTTTACAGCCCTGCTCTATTCTCTAGTCTGTTACTTTACAGCCCTGCTCTATTCTCTACAGTCTGTTATTTTACAGCCCTGCTCTATTCTCTAGTCTGTTATTTTACAGCCCTGCTCTATTCTCTAGTCTGTTATTTTACAGCCCTGCTCTATTCTCTAGTCTGTTATTTTACAGCCCTGCTCTATTCTCTACAGTCTGTTATTTCACAGCCCTGCTCTATTCTCTAGTCTGTTATTTTACAGCCCTGCTCTATTCTCTAGTCTGTTATTTTACAGCCCTGCTCTATTCTCTAGTCTGTTATTCTCTACAATCTGTTATTTTACAGCCCTGCTCTATTCTCTACAATCTGTTATTTTACAGCCCTGCTCTATTCTCTAGTCTGTTATTTTACACCCCTGCTCTATTCTCTACAGTCTGTTATTTTACAGCCGTGCTCTATTCTCTAGTCTGTTATTTTACAGCCCTGCTCTATTCTCTTGTCTGTTATTTTACAGCCCTGCTCTATTCTCTACAGTCTGTTATTTTACAGCCCTGCTCTATTCTCTACAGTCTGTTATTTTACAGCCCTGCTCTATTCTCTAGTCTGTTATTTTACAGCCCTGCTCTATTCTCTACAATCTGTTATTTTACAGCCGTGCTCTATTCTCTAGTCTGTTATTTTACAGCCCTGCTCTATTCTCTACAGTCTGTTATTTTACAGCCCTGCTCTATTCTCTACAATCTGTTATTTTACAGCCCTGCTCTATTCTCTAGTCTGTTATTTTACAGCCCTGCTCTATTCTCTACAGTCTGTTATTTTACAGCCCTGCTCTATTCTCTAGTCTGTTATTTTACAGCCCTGCTCTATTCTCTAGTCTGTTATTTTACAGCCCTGCTCTATTCTCTAGTCTGTTATTTTACAGCCCTGCTCTATTCTCTAGTCTGTTATTTTACAGCCCTGCTCTATTCTCTACAATCTGTTATTTTACAGCCCTGCTCTATTCTCTACAGTTTGTTATTTTACAGCCCTGCTCTATTCTCTAGTCTGTTATTTTACAGCCCTGCTCTATTCTCTACAATCTGTTATTTTACAGCCCTGCTCTATTCTCTACAGTCTGTTATTTTACAGCCCTGCTCTATTCTCTACAGTCTGTTATTTTACAGCCCTGCTCTATTCTCTACAGTCTGTTATTTTACAGCCCTGCTCTATTCTTTAGTCTGTTATTTTACAGCCCTGCTCTATTCTCTACAATCTGTTATTTTACAGCCGTGCTCTATTCTCTAGTCTGTTATTTTACAGCCCTGCTCTATTCTCTACAGTCTGTTATTTTACAGCCCTGCTCTATTCTCTACAATCTGTTATTTTACAGCCCTGCTCTATTCTCTAGTCTGTTATTTTACAGCCCTGCTCTATTCTCTACAGTGTGTTATTTTACAGCCCTGCTCTATTCTCTAGTCTGTTATTTTACAGCCCTGCTCTATTCTCTAGTCTGTTATTTTACAGCCCTGCTCTATTCTCTAGTCTGTTATTTTACAGCCCTGCTCTATTCTCTACAATCTGTTATTTTACAGCCCTGCTCTATTCTCTACAATCTGTTATTTTACAGCCCTGCTCTATTCTCTACAGTTTGTTATTTTACAGCCCTGCTCTATTCTCTACAGTTTGTTATTTTACAGCCCTGCTCTATTCTCTAGTCTGTTATTTTACAGCCCTGCTCTATTCTCTAGTCTGTTATTTTACAGCCCTGCTCTATTCTCTACAATCTGTTATTTTACAGCCCTGCTCTATTCTCTACAGTCTGTTATTTTACAGCCCTGCTCTATTCTCTAGTCTGTTATTCTCTACAATCTGTTATTTTACAGCCCTGCTCTATTCTCTACAATCTGTTATTTTACAGCCCTGCTCTATTCTCTAGTCTGTTATTTTACACCCCTGCTCTATTCTCTACAGTCTGTTATTTTACAGCCGTGCTCTATTCTCTAGTCTGTTATTTTACAGCCCTGCTCTATTCTCTTGTCTGTTATTTTACAGCCCTGCTCTATTCTCTACAGTCTGTTATTTTACAGCCCTGCTCTATTCTCTACAGTCTGTTATTTTACAGCCCTGCTCTATTCTCTAGTCTGTTATTTTACAGCCCTGCTCTATTCTCTACAATCTGTTATTTTACAGCCGTGCTCTATTCTCTAGTCTGTTATTTTACAGCCCTGCTCTATTCTCTACAGTCTGTTATTTTACAGCCCTGCTCTATTCTCTACAATCTGTTATTTTACAGCCCTGCTCTATTCTCTAGTCTGTTATTTTACAGCCCTGCTCTATTCTCTACAGTCTGTTATTTTACAGCCCTGCTCTATTCTCTAGTCTGTTATTTTACAGCCCTGCTCTATTCTCTAGTCTGTTATTTTACAGCCCTGCTCTATTCTCTAGTCTGTTATTTTACAGCCCTGCTCTATTCTCTAGTCTGTTATTTTACAGCCCTGCTCTATTCTCTACAATCTGTTATTTTACGGCCCTGCTCTATTCTCTACAGTTTGTTATTTTACAGCCCTGCTCTATTCTCTAGTCTGTTATTTTACAGCCCTGCTCTATTCTCTACAATCTGTTATTTTACAGCCCTGCTCTATTTTCTACAGTCTGTTATTTTACAGCCCTGCTCTATTCTCTACAGTCTGTTATTTTACAGCCCTGCTCTATTCTCTACAGTCTGTTATTTTACAGCCCTGCTCTATTCTCTAGTCTGTTATTTTACAGCCCTGCTCTATTCTCTACAATCTGTTATTTTACAGCCGTGCTCTATTCTCTAGTCTGTTATTTTACAGCCCTGCTCTATTCTCTACAGTCTGTTATTTTACAGCCCTGCTCTATTCTCTACAATCTGTTATTTTACAGCCCTGCTCTATTCTCTAGTCTGTTATTTTACAGCCCTGCTCTATTCTCTACAGTCTGTTATTTTACAGCCCTGCTCTATTCTCTAGTCTGTTATTTTACAGCCCAGCTCTATTCTCTAGTCTGTTATTTTACAGCCCTGCTCTATTCTCTAGTCTGTTATTTTACAGCCCTGCTCTATTCTCTACAATCTGTTATTTTACAGCCCTGCTCTATTCTCTACAATCTGTTATTTTACAGCCCTGCTCTATTCTCTACAGTTTGTTATTTTACAGCCCTGCTCTATTCTCTAGTCTGTTATTTTACAGCCCTGCTCTATTCTCTAGTCTGTTATTTTACAGCCCTGCTCTATTCTCTAGTCTGTTATTTTACAGCCCTGCTCTATTCTCTACAATCTGTTATTTTACAGCCCTGCTCTATTCTCTAGTCTGTTATTTTACAGCCATGCTCTATTCTCTAGTCTGTTATTTTACAGCCCTGCTCTATTCTCTACAGTCTGTTATTTTACAGCCATGCTCTATTCCCTAGTCTGTTATTTTACAGCCCTGCTCTATTCTCTAGTCTGTTATTTTACAGCCCTGCTCTATTCTCTACAATTTACTATTCTTTACTTTTTTTAGGTAGTGGAATTACTTTTGCTTACTTCCAGGCCTGAGGGAACACACTTTCTAGTAGGCTTAGATTGAAGATATGACAAATAGGAGTGGCAATATCGTCCTCTGTAATCCTCAGTCATTTTCCATCCAAGTTGTCAGACCCAGGTGGCTTGTCATTGTCTTTTTCACCTCTTCCACAAAAAAAAAAAAAAAAAGTATAAATTACAATGCCTGTCTTACATCATTTGGTTAGTTATTTATTTATTTTTACCTTTATTTAACCAGGCAAGTCAGTTAAGAACAAATTCTTATTTTCAATGACGGCCTAGGAACAATGGGTTAACTGCCTGGCAGTTTTTTACCTTGTCAGCTCAGGGGGTTTGAACTTGCAACCTTCCGGCTACTTGTCCAACGCTCTGACCACTAGGCTACCCTGCCGCCCCATATGCATGGATGTGGGGCGGCAAGGTAGCCTAGTGGATGTGTAGGGTTAAACATCTGTTGTTGGCATGTCATGCCTTAGTTTGCTAATCTTTCTAATGAAAAAAACATTAAAGTAGTTTGCAATATCAGTGGGTTTTGTGATGAACGAGCCATCGGATCCAATGAATGATGGAGCATTAATTTTTCCTCATCATTTTTCAATTCCTCATCAATTCACAGGGATTTAACCATTTTTTAAAGTAATTTTATTAAAGGGTGCTTATTAGTAACTGGGATAAGCAATTTCATAAATGTGTCAAGTGCAGTGACTGGTTGCTCCTCATTACACACCATCGACCAGCAAATATTCAACATAGGAATCACCACAGAACTCCTTATATGACCTCTTATATACTATATTAGGCCCAGCCTGTCCTCTTATACACTATATTAGGCCCTGCCTGTCCTCTTATACACTATATTAGGCCCTGCCTGTCCTCTTATACACTATATTAGGCCCTGCCTGTCCTCTTATACACTATATTAGGCCCTGCCTGTCCTCTTATACACTATATTAGGCCCAGCCTGACCTCTTATACACTATATTAGGCCCTGCCTGTCCTCTTATACACTATATTAGGCCCTGCCTGTCCTCTTATACACTATATTAGGCCCAGCCTGTCCTCTTATACACTATATTAGGCCCTGCCTGTCCTCTTATACACTATATTAGGCCCTGCCTGTCCTCTTATACACTATATTAGGCCCCGCCTGTCCTCTTATACACTATATTAGGCCAGCCTTTGGAACTTTGGTTTTCCTAGATATGGCTACTATATTGTGATCATTACATCCTATGGATTTGGACACTGCTTTAGAGCAAAATAGTAAAGATGTGATCAATACATGTTGATAATTTAATTACTGTGCTGTTTGTAACTACCCTGGTAGGTTGTTCAATAACCTGAACCAGGTTGCAGGCACTAGTTACCAGTTTGAGGCTTTCTCTTGAGTGGGCAGCCGGATGAAAGACCGTCAATATTTAAATCCCCCAGAAAATATACTTCTCTGTTGATATCACAAACATTATCAAGCATTTCACATGTTAACCAGATACTGACTGTTAGCACTTGCTGGTCTATAGCAGCTTCCCACCAGAATGGGCTTTAGGTGAGGCAGGGGAACCATTTTGCTTCAACAGTATTTGACATGAGATCCTCTCTAAGCTTTACAGGAATATGACTCTAAACATAAACGGCAACACCTCCACCATTGGCATTCCTGTCTCTTCTGAAATTGCTGAAACCATTTATTGCTACTACTGTCTCAAAGGTACTATCTAAGTGAGTCTCAGAGACAGTCAGAAAGTTATCTATTTCATGAACCTTGTTTCTTAGGCTACATATGTGAATGTGGGCTATTTTTAACACTTTTCTGGGATTTCTTGATTGTTTTTATTGCTTTACTGGGAGGCTTATCAGAGGTAGACATGACTGGGGTATTTATATTGGAGCTGATAGTGCAGGGTGAGCCTTCACACAGTGGACTTCCTACTAGGGCAAACCGCTTCAGTGCTAACAGTCTAACTCAAATCAAATCAAATGTATTTATATAGCCTTTCATACATCAACTGATATCTCAAAGTGCTGTACAGAAACCCAGCCTAAAACCCCAAACAGCAAGCAATGCAGGTGTAGAAGCACGGTGGCTAGGAAAAACTCCCTAGAAAGGCCAAAACCTTGGAAGAAACCTAGAGAGGAACCAGGCTATGTGGGGTGGCCAGTCCTCTTCTGGCTGTGCCGGGTGGAGATTATAACGACATTGGCCAAGATGTTCAAATGTTCATAAATGACCAGCATGGTCAAATAATAATAATCACAGACAGAACAGTTGAAACTGGAGCAGCAGCACGGCCAGGTGGACTGGGGACAGCAAGGAGTCATCATGCCCGATAGTCCTGAGGCATGGTCCTAGGGCTCAGGTCCTCCGAGAGAGAGAAAGAAAGAGAAAGAGAGACTTAGAGAGAGCATACTTAAATTCACACAGGACACCGGATAAGACAGGAGAAGTACTCCAGATATAACAAACTGACCCTAGCCCCCCGACACATAAACTACTGCAGCATAAATACTGAACTCTTGTTCATTGTTGCATAATTACTGCATTCAATAGCTGTAGGATTGACAGAAGCATTCAGGGGAGCTAGAGGTACACACATTAGGTTAATTACAGTACATTATGACTGACAACACCCCTGGGACAATGTAGCAGCAGTACGACAACTCAGCAACACAATGGTAGGGATTATCTGATTATTGTTGATAAATCAAATCAAATGTTATTTGTCACTTGTGCTGAATACAACAACCTTACCGTGAAATGCTGACTAACCAGCCCTTAACCAACAATACAGTTTTAAGAAAATAGAGTTAAGAAGTTTTTACAAAGTAAGCTAAAGTAAAGAAAATAACAATAACGAGGCTATAAACAGGGGGTACCGGTACCGATTCAGTGTTCGGGGGTAGAAGCTGTTCAGCAGTCTGGCTTGGGGGTAGAAGCTGTTCAGCAGTCTAATGGCTTGGGGGTAGAAGCTGTTCATCAGTCTAATGGCTTGGGGGTAGAAGCTGTTCAGCAGTCTAATGGCTTGGGGGTAGAAGCTGTTCAGCAGTCTGATGGCTTGGGGGTAGAAGCTGTTCAGCAGTCTGATGGCTTGGGGGTAGAAGATGTTCAGCAGTCTGATGGCTTGGGGGTAGAAGATGTTCATCAGTCTGATGGCTTGGGGGTAGAAGCTGTTCATCAGTCTGATGGCTTGGGGGTAGAAGCTGTTCAGTAGTCTGATGGCTTGGGGGTAGAAGCTGTTCAGCAGTCTAATGGCTTGGGGGTAGAAGCTGTTCAGCAGTCTAATGGCTTGGGGGTAGAAGCTGTTCATCAGTCTAATGGCTTGGGGGTAGAAGCTGTTAAGAAGCCTTTTGGACCTAGACTTGGCACTCAGGTACAACTTGCCATATGGTAGCAGAGAGAACAGTCTGTGACTTGGGTGACCGGAGTGTTTGACAATTTTTTGGGCCTTCCTCTCTGACACCGCCTAGTATATAGGTCCTGGATGGCAAGAAGCTTGGCCGCAGTGATGTACTGGGCTGTACGCACTACCCTCTGTAGCACCTTATGGTCAGATGCCGACGAATTTCCTTTCCATGCAGTGATGCAACCAGTCAGGATGCTCTCGATGGTGCAGCTGTAGAACGTTTTGAGGATCAGAGGACCCAAATCTTTGTTGTGCCCTCTTCATGACTTTCTTTGTGTGTTTGGACCATGATAGTTTGTTGGTGAACTTGAAACTCTCGGCCCTGTCAATGTGAATGGGGGGGGGTGTTTGGCCCTCCTTTTCCTGTAGTCCATGATCATCTCCTTTGTCTTGCTCATGTTGTGTGAGAGGTTGTTGTCCTGGCACCACATCAGGTGTCTGACGTCCTAGTCCCAGGGTCCTTAGCTTAGCTTCTCTGGGATATGTGGGGCGGTAGCATCCCACCTCGCCAACAGCCAGTGAAATTGCAGGGCGCCAAATTCAAAACAACAGAAATCCCATAATTAAAATTCCTCAAACATTTTAAAGATAAACTTCTTGTAAATCTGTAACGGTTTTCTTCCGCTGAAGGAGAGGAGGACCAAAATGCAGTGTGGTGTTCAACATCTTTAACCTGTAGTGACGCCCAGCCTGTGAACGGGACCGTTATCATCATCTGACACTAATTAGCATAACGGACATAAATCTTCCTAGAAAATATTCATATTCATGAAAATCACAAGTGAAATATATTGGAACACAGCTTAGCCTTTTGTTAATCACCCTGTCATCTCAGATTTTCAAAATATGTTAAATATGTTAATAAAGTTAATCTTTATGTCCAAAAACAGAAACTGATGTGTTATGATCCGAAATGCATTGTCTCTAACAAACATCCGGTGAAAGTGCAGAGAGCCACATCAAATTACAGAAATACTCATCATAAACATTGATAAAAGATACAAGTGTTATGCATGGAAATATAGATAAACTTCTCCTTAATGCAACCGCTCTTTTTTAGTTCGCTTTGTGACAGTATCAAAAATACATTTTGGATTGTTCTTATTCTCCTGAAATAAGTTGGATGAATAGGATGATGGAGCAGCAGTAAGGGCTCTTCGATACGGTACTGTCTTTCCAAGCTAGTCAGAAGACTTCCAGTTTGATGGAGCAGCAGTGAGGGCTTTTCGGTACTGCACGGTACTGTCTTTCCAAGCTAGTCAGAAGACTTCCAGTTTGGTGGAGCAGCAGTAAGGGCTCTTCGATACGGCACGGTACTGTCTTTCCAAGCTAGTCAGAACACTTCCAGTTTGGTGTGGCGCCATTTCTGTTCCAGTTTTCTGGAAGCTTCAGAGCTCGGGTATTTTCTGTATACCAGGGAGCTAGTTTCTTATGACAAATGTTTTTAGGGGTGCAACTGCATCTAGGGTATTGCACAAGGTTAAAATGAGTTCCTCAGTTAGGTGGTTAACTGATAATTGTACTCTGACGTCCTTGGATAGTTGGAGGGAGTCTGGAAGGGTATCTAGGAATCTTTGGGTTGTCCGAGAATTTATAGCACATCTTTTGATGATCCTTGGTTGGGGTCTGAGCAGATTATTTGTTGCGATTGCAATGCTAATAAAATGGTGGTCCGATCGATTCCTCCACAATTATGAGGAAAAACATTAATAAGATCCACAATATTTATTCCACAGGACAAAACTAGGTCCAGAGTATGACCGTGGCAGTGAGTAGGTCTGGAGAGATGTTGGCTCCAAAAGCCTTTTGGAGTGGGTCTGTGGACTTTTCCATGTGAATATTATAGTCACCAAAAATGTGAATATTATCTGCCCTGACTACAAGGTCCGAAAGGAATTCAGGGAACTCAGTGAGGCATGCTAGTAGAAATGAAGTAAAACGGATTTGTTTCCCTGCATTAAAGTTCCCGGCCACTAGGAGTGCCGCCTTTGGATGAGCATTTTCTTGTTTGCTTATGTCCTTATACAGCTGGTTGAGTGAGGTCTTAGTACCAGTGTCAGTTTATTTGTTTGTCTCAACACAGCCTTGAAATGTGTGGACAGAGTCCAGGAGCCAAGATGATTTGGTTGGACTCCGTCATTCCTGTAGAGCAACTTCTGTTCCCAGGAGGTGTGAAAGTTCTCTATAAAAATTAAGAATCTTAGGGTAAGGGGGACAGGGGAGGGTAGGGGGGACAGGGGAGGGTAGGGAGGACAGGGAAGGGAAGGGTAGGGAGGACAGGGAAGGGAAGGGTAAGGGGGACGGGAGGGTAGGTGGGACAGGGGAGGTTGGGGGGACAGGGGAGGGTAGGGGGGACAAGAGAGGGTAGGGGGGACAGGGGAGGATAGGGGGACAGGGGAGGGTAGGGGGGACGGGGGGAGTGAAGTAGAGAGAGGGAGAAAGAGAAAGATAGAGATGAATTTGATGTTAGTTAGATAATGATTAAATGCCAGTTAGTCATGAGTTAGTCATGCTGTGTGAGTGTAATATGCCTGTATATGTTTGGACTTAGTGCTGAGCAGATGTGGAACAGGAGCACGTGACATAACAGAACACAGTGACATAACAATGAAGACTGACAAAAACCTGGTGCTATACATCCATCCACTAAGGCTGGGTGGCCTCCTCAGTCCGGCCACACTTTTCTCAACTACCGTGTGTGTTTCTTTACTGCAGTCCTTGTGTGTCTTTACTGCTGCCACTGTACTGAATCATCATGTGACTTTCAGGTCAACGTCAGCAGCAGTACACTCTAGCTGCATCACCCCCTGCACTTAGTCCCTAATGGAACCCCCTGCTAGGGACACTTAGTCCCTAATGGAACCCCCTGCTAGGGACACTTAGTCCCTAATGGAACCCCCTGCTAGGGACACTCAGTCCCTAATGGAACCCCCTGCTAGGGACACTTAGTCCCTAATGGAACCCCCTGCTAGGGACACTTAGTCCCTAATGGAACCCCCTGCTAGGGACACTTAGTCCCTAATGGAACCCCCTGCTAGGGACACTTAGTCCCTAATGGAACCCCCTGCTAGGGACACTTAGTCCCTAATGGAACCCCCTGCTAGGGACACTTAGTCCCTAATGGAACCCCCTGCTAGGGACACTGAGTCCCTAATGGAACCCCCTGCTAGGGACACTTAGTCCCTAATGGAACCCCCTGCAAGAGACACTCAGTCCCTAATGGAACCCCCTGCTAGGGACACTGAGTCCCTAATGGAACCCCCTGCTAGGGACACTTAGTCCCTAATGGAACCCCCTGCTAGGGACACTCAGTCCCTAATGGAACCCCTTGCTAGGGACACTGAGTCCCTAATGGAAGCCCCTGCAAGGGACACACTGTCCCTAATGGAACCCCTGCAAGGGACACACTGTCCCTAATGGAACCCCTGCAAGGGACACACTATCCCTAATGGAACCCCCTGCAAGAGACACTCAGTCCCTAATGGAACCCCCTGCTAGGGACACTGAGTCCCTAATGGAACCCCCTGCTAGGGACACTGAGTCCCTAATGGAACCCCCTGCTAGGGACACTCAGTCCCTAATGGAACCCCCTGCTAGGGACACTTAGTCCCTAATGGAACCCCCTGCTAGGGACACTTAGTCCCTAATGGAACCCCCTGCTAGGGACACTTAGTCCCTAATGGAACCCCCTGCTAGGGACACTTAGTCCCTAATGGAACCCCCTGCTAGGGACACTTAGTCCCTAATGGAACCCCCTGCTAGGGACACTGAGTCCCTAATGGAACCCCCTGCTAGGGACACTTAGTCCCTAATGGAACCCCCTGCAAGAGACACTCAGTCCCTAATGGAACCCCCTGCTAGGGACACTGAGTCCCTAATGGAACCCCCTGCTAGGGACACTTAGTCCCTAATGGAACCCCCTGCTAGGGACACTCAGTCCCTAATGGAACCCCTTGCTAGGGACACTGAGTCCCTAATGGAAGCCCCTGCAAGGGACACACTGTCCCTAATGGAACCCCTGCAAGGGACACACTGTCCCTAATGGAACCCCTGCAAGGGACACACTATCCCTAATGGAACCCCCTGCAAGAGACACTCAGTCCCTAATGGAACCCCCTGCTAGGGACACTGAGTCCCTAATGGAACCCCCTGCTAGGGACACTGAGTCCCTAATGGAACCCCCTGCTAGGGACACTCAGTCCCTAATGGAACCCCCTGCTAGGGACACTGAGTCCCTAATGGAACCCCCTGCTAGGGACACTGAGTCCCTAATGGCGTGACACCCTGCTAGGGACACTGAGTTACTATACAGGTTAAACATTGTGCACTATATATATGGGTTACCATTCGGAAGTCACTCTCTCTCTCTGACTTCGCCTCATTGTTCAGACAACCTGTTTATATTGTAAAACTATCAATGTTCATGGATCACAAAGACGCCTGATAATATTCTCCCTTTTCACAAGTCGGACTCAGAACTGATATCTGAGATAAAGAGAAGGAACAGTTGATCAGATGGGGGTTTAGTTTAGGAGCCCTAGAGAAGTTAACAGCACACAGCATTATTTAGAGAAGGAACAGTTGATCAGATTGGGTTTAGTTTAGGAGCCCTAGAGAAGTTAACAGCACACAGCATTATTTAGAGAAGGAACAGTTGATCAGATAGGGTTTAGTTTAAGAACCCTAGAGAAGTTAACAGCACACAGCATTATTTAGAGAAGGAACAGTTGATCAGATGGGGTTTAGTTTAGGAGCACACAGCATTATTTAGAGAAGGAACAGTTGATCAGATGTGGGTTTAGTTTAGGAGCACACAGCATTATTTAGAGAAGGAACAGTTGATCAGATGGGGTTTAGTTTAGGAACCCTAGAGAAGTTAACAGCACACAGCATTATTTAGAGACCAGATCATTTATTCATGGTGAATGTTTTCCTCCTTCTGGGCCTCAATACGCAATCTGGAGGGAGAGAGAGAGGGGGGAGAGAGGGAGAGAGAGAGAGGGGGAGGGAATGAGGGAGGGAGAGAGGGGAGGGAACGAGGGAGAGAGAGGGAGAGAGGGGGAGGGAACGAGAGAGAGAGAGAGAGAGAGGGGGGGAGGGAACGAGGGAGAGAGAGAGGGGGGGAACGAGGGAGAGAGAGGGGGAGGGAACGAGGGAGAGAGAGAGAGAGAGAGAGAGGGGGAGGGAACGAGGGAGAGAGAGGGGGAGGGAAGGAGGGAGAGAGAGAGAGAGAGGGGGAGGGAAGGAGGGAGAGAGAGAGAGAGGGGGAGGGAAGGAGGGAGGGAGAGGGAGAGGGAGAGAGAGAGAGAGAGAGAGAGAGAGAGAGAGAGAGAGAGAGAGAGAGAGAGAGAGAGAGAGAGAGAGAGAGAGAGAGAGAGAGAGAGAGAGAGAGAGAGAGAGAGAGAGAGAGAGAGAGAGAGAGAGAGAGAGAGAGAGAGAGAGAGAGAGAGAGAGAGAGAGAGAGAGAGAGAGAGAGAGAGAGAGAGAGAGATCTCCTTGCAGATGGTGTGTGGTAGGCTGGAGGACAGATTGGCTGGTGGACAGATTGCTGATGTGTGATAGGCTGCAAGACAGATCCGCGGTGTCATCTCCTCTCTCTCAGCTGTAACACATCGATATGAATGTTTCTGTAGATTGGTGCTCTATTGTGGTGCAGCTGGGATAGGGATGAGGAGGGTTGGATACGGATGAGGAGGGTTGGATACGGATGAGGAGGGTTGGATACGGATGAGGAGGGTTGGATATGGATGAGGAGGGTGGGATACGGATGAGGAGGGTGGGATACGGATGAGGAGGGTGGGATACGGAAGAGGAGGGTGGGATACGGATGAGGAGGGTGGGATGCGGATGAGGAGGGTGGGATACGGATGAGGAGGGTGGGATACGGATGAGGAGGGTGGGATACGGATGAGGAGGGTGGGATACGGAAGAGGAGGGTGGGATACGGAAGAGGAGGGTGGGATGCGGATGAGGAGGGTGGGATACGGATGAGGAGGGTGGGATACGGATGAGGAGGGTGGGATACGGATGAGGAGGGTGGGATACGGATGAGGAGGGTGGGATACGGATGAGGAGGGTTGGATACGGATGAGGAGGGTTGACATGATATCAGGTCCATCCAGGACAAAGAGTGTGTTTCAGTGTGTTTCTGTCTCCTCAGTGTGTTTCTGTCTCCTCAGTGTGTTTCTGTCTCCTCAGTGTGTTTCTGTTCCCCTGTCTTCTCAGTGTGTTCTGTTCCCCTGTCTCCTCAGTGTGTTTCTGTCTCCTCAGTGTGTTTCTGTCTCCTCAGTGTGTTTCTGTCCCCCTGTCTTCTCAGTGTGTTCTGTTCCCCTGTCTCCTCAGTGTGTTTCTGTCTCCTCAGTGTGTTTCTGTTCCCCTGTCTCCTCAGTTTGTTTCTGTTCCCCTGTCTCCTCAGTGTGTTTCTGTCTCCTCAGTTTGTTTCTATCCCCCTGTCTCCTCAGTTTGTTTCTGTTCCCCTGTCTCCTCAGTGTGTTTCTGTCTCCTCAGTGTGTTTCTGTCTCCTCAGTGTGTTTCTGTTCCCCTGTCTCCTCAGTGTGTTTCTGTCCCCCTGTCTCCTCAGTGTGTTTCTGTCTCCTCAGTGTGTTTCTGTCTCCTCAGTGTGTTTCTGTCTCCTCAGTTTGTTTCTGTTCCCCTGTCTCCTCAGTGTGTTTCTGTCTCCTCAGTTTGTTTCTGTTCCCCTGTCTCCTCAGTGTGTTTCTGTCTCCTCAGTGTGTTTCTGTCTCCTCAGTGTCCTCCTGTCTCCTCAGTGTGTTTCTGTTCCCCTGTCTCCTCAGTGTGTTTGTCTCCTCAGTGTGTTTCTGTCTCCTCAGTGTGTTTCTGTCTCCTCAGTGTGTTTCTGTTCCCCTGTCTCCTCAGTGTGTTTCTGTCTCCTCAGTGTGTTTCTGTCTCCTCAGTGTCCTCCTGTCTCCTCAGTGTGTTTCTGTCTCCTCAGTGTGTTTCTGTTCCCCTGTCTCCTCAGTGTGTTTCTGTCTCCTCAGTGTGTTTCTGTCTCCTCAGTGTGTTTCTGTTCCCCTGACTCCTCAGTGTGTCTCTGACTCCACAGTGTCTCTGTGTCTCTGACTCCACTGTGTCTCTGTGTCTCTGTGTCTCTGACTCCACAGTGTCTCTGTGTCTCTGACTCCACAGTGTCTCTGTGTCTCTGACTCCACTGTGACTCCACTCTGTTGACAACAGTGTTTCTCTCTCTCTTTCCTCTAGCTCCCAACCTGAAGGGCCGGCCTCGGAAAAATAAGCTGTCCTTCTCGCAACGCTGCGACTCCCAGAATACACCAGCAGGCAAGGAGACGTGCAACACAGAGGGCAAGACCCCTGCCAAGGTACAACATCTGATAGCAATAGCATTAGCACTGGTCTCCTCTGGGCCCCTGCCAAGGTACAGCATCTGATAGCAATAGCATTAGCACTGGTCTCCTCTGGGCCCCTGCCAAGGTACAGCATCTGATAGCAATAGCATTAGCACTGGTCTCTCCTCTGGGCTCCTGCCAAGGTACAGCATATGATAGCAATAGCATTAGCACTGGTCTCTCCTCTGGGCCCACAGGTACAGCATCTGATAGCAATAGCATTAGCACTGGTCTCTCCTCTGGGCCCCCAGGTACAGCATCTGATAGCAATAGCATTAGCACTGGTCTCTCCTCTGGGCCCACAGGTATAGCATTCATTACTATTTAGTAATTGATTAAGATCCCCAAGACTACTAACGCAGAAGCTACTCTTCCTGGGTTCCACACAAAACATAGAACATGACATAATACAGACCATTGGTATACACTAACTCTAGGACTGAACTACATAGGTTTAGAATAATACGTTCACACCGACACACACCTTGACATTCAGCCTGCTCACAGATACAGTTCCACATTCAGCCTGCTCACAGATACAGTTCCACATTCAGCCTGCTCACAGATACAGTTCCACATTCAGCCGGCTCACAGATACAGTTCCACATTCAGCCTGCTCACACATACAGTTCCACATTCAGCCAGCTCACAGATACAGTTTCACATTCAGCCTGCTCACAGATACAGTTTCACATTCAGCCAGCTCACAGATACAGTTCCACATTCAGCCTGCTCACAGATACAGTTCCACATTCAGCCTGCTCACAGATACAGTTTCACATTCAGCCTGCTCACAGATACAGTTTCACATTCAGCCTGCTCACAGATACAGTTCCACATTCAGCCTGCTCACAGATACAGTTCCACATTCAGCCTGCTCACAGATACAGTTTCACATTCAGCCTGCTCACAGATACAGTTTCACATTCAGCCTGCTCACACATACAGTTCCACATTCAGCCGGCTCACAGATACAGTTCCACATTCAGCCGGCTCACAGATACAGTTTCACATTCAGCCTGCTCACACATACAGTTCCACATTCAGCCGGCTCACAGGTACAGTTCCACATTCAGCCGGCTCACAGATACAGTTTCACATTCAGCCTGCTCACAGATACAGTTTCACATTCAGCCTGCTCACACATACAGTTCCACATTCAGCCTGCTCACAGGTACAGTTCCACATTCAGCCTGCTCACAGATACAGTTTCACATTCAGCCTGCTCACAGATACAGTTTCACATTCAGCCTGCTCACACATACAGTTCCACATTCAGCCTGCTCACAGGTACAGTTTCACATTCAGCCTGCTCACAGATACAGTTCCACATTCAGCCTGCTCACAGATACAGTTCCACATTCAGCCGGCTCACAGATACAGTTTCACATTCAGCCTGCTCACACATACAGTTTCACATTCAGCCGGCTCACAGATACAGTTTCACATTCAGCCTGCTCACAGGTACAGTTTCACATTCAGCCTGCTCACACATACAGTTTCACATTCAGCCTGCTCACAGGTACAGTTTCACATTCAGCCTGCTCACAGATACAGTTTCACATTCAGCCTGCTCACACATACAGTTTCACATTCAGCCGGCTCACACATACAGTTTCACATTCAGCCTGCTCACAGATACAGTTTCACATTCAGCCTGCTCACAGGTACAGTTTCACATTCAGCCTGCTCACAGATACAGTTTCACATTCAGCCAGCTCACAGATACAGTTCCACATTCAGCCTGCTCACACATACAGTTCCACATTCAGCCTGCTCACAGATACAGTTTCACATTCAGCCTGCTCACACATACAGTTCCACATTCAGCCTGCTCACAGATACAGTTTCACATTCAGCCTGCTCACACATACAGTTCCACATTCAGCCGGCTCACAGATACAGTTCCACATTCAGCCTGCTCACACATACAGTTTCACATTCAGCCTGCTCACACATACAGTTCCACATTCAGCCTGCTCACAGATACAGTTTCACATTCAGCCTGCTCACAGATACAGTTCCACATTCAGCCTGCTCACAGATAAAGTTCCACATTCAGCCGGCTCACAGATACAGTTTCACATTCAGCCTGCTCACACATACAGTTCCACATTCAGCCTGCTCACACATACAGTTTCACATTCAGCCGGCTCACAGATACAGTTCCACATTCAGCCTGCTCACAGGTACAGTTCCACATTCAGCCTGCTCACAGATACAGTTTCACATTCAGCCTGCTCACAGATACAGTTTCACATTCAGCCTGCTCACAGATACAGTTTCACATTCAGCCTGCTCACACATACAGTTTCACATTCAGCCTGCTCACAGATACAGTTTCACATTCAGCCTGCTCACAGATACAGTTCCACATTCAGCCTGCTCACACATACAGTTTCACATTCAGCCTGCTCACAGATACAGTTTCACATTCAGCCTGCTCACAGATACAGTTCCACATTCAGCCTGCTCACAGATACAGTTTCACATTCAGCCTGCTCACACATACAATTCCACATTCAGCCGGCTCACAGATACAGTTCCACATTCAGCCTGCTCACAGATACAGTTCCACATTCAGCCGGCTCACAGATACAGTTCCACATTCAGCCTGCTCACAGATACAGTTCCACATTCAGCCGGCTCACAGATACAGTTCCACATTCAGCCGGCTCACACATACAGTTACACATTCAGCCTGCTCACAGATACAGTTTCACATTCAGCCGGCTCACAGATACAGTTCCACATTCAGCCTGCTCACAGATACAGTTCCACATTCAGCCTGCTCACAGATACAGTTCCACATTCAGCCTGCTCACAGATACAGTTCCACATTCAGCCGGCACACACATACAGTTCCACATTCAGCCTGCTCACACATACAGTTTCACATTCAGCCTGCTCACAGGTACAGTTTCACATTCAGCCAGCTCACAGATACAGTTCCACATTCAGCCTGCTCACACTATCCTGCTTATATGAAACAAACAAAACAGTGTACTGGAGGAGCTTCACATTTTGTCCCATTCAGCTCATAAAATGAAGTAAACTATCAGCTGGCTGGGCTTCACTTCACCTCCTTCACCCCTGCTCATAAACAGTGTACCAGGGGAGTTTCACATATTGTCCTTCACTCCCATTCAGCTCCCAAGCAAAAAGGTAATTGCTCATAGCGTGGAACTGAGAAAAATGGCTTTTATTTACCTTGGTTGCACAGTAGCTCTATGCAGTTACTGCTAACATGACCTCCATTTTTCCAAAACGCAATATAATAGAGGCAGGATACTTGTCCACATGATTAAGCATGTATTTAATGTAGCAAAAAATATATATTAACTCATTTTCGACCAAATGAGCAGTTACTGCCTTTTTGCTTGGTAGGGCAGAATACCGATAATGATAGTAATAGCGTAAACCATGGCAATAACAACAGCGATAGCATTAGCGCTTGTGATAGCTTTATCAAAAGCGATATTTTAACGATAGTGTAAGCAATAGCATTAGCGTTAGCAATAGCTTTAGCCTCTATTGGGGCTCCAGGTATAGTATTAGTTAGCGAAAGCATTATTCTTTTCAGTGGGCCTCTCTCTCCCTCTCTACTCCACAGAGGCTGATCTCCAGACTATCTCTCTCCTCTTGGCCCAGACCCAAAGTTGCCGTAGATACTTGTACTGTTTGCGCTCAGATATTTGGTTTCTCAAATGACTGCCTCGCCTGGTTTACCAAGTACTTCTCAGATAGAGTTCAGTATGTCAAATCGGAGGACCTGTTGTCCGGTGCCACAGGGTTCAATTCTCGGGCCGACTCTTTTCTCTGTATACATCAATGATGTCGCTCTTGCTGCTGGTGATTCTCTGATCCACCTCTACGCAGACGACACCATTCTGTATACATCTGGCCCTTCTTTGGACACTGTGTTAAAAACCTGTTGTGACTAGGGGGCAGTATTTTCATTTTTGGAAAAAAAAACGTTCCCGTAGTAAACGGGATATTTTGTCAGGACAAGATGCTAGAATATGCATATAATTGACAGCTTTGGATAGAAAACACTCTAACGTTTCCAAAACTGTACAAATATTGTCTGTGAGTATAACAGAACTGATGTTGCAGGCGAAAGCCTGAGAAAAATCCAATCCGGAGGTGCCTCATGTTTTGAAAGCGCTGCGTTCCTATGCGTCCCTATTGAGCAGTGAATGGGCTATCAACCAGATTACTCTTTCTCCGTATTCCCGAAGGTGTCTACAGCATTGTGATGTAATTTTACGCATTTATGTTGAAGAATACCCGTAAGCGGCTACATTGCGCAAGTGGTCACCTGATGCTCCCAGAGAGATTTTCGCGTAAAATACAGAGGTAGCCATTACTCCAATCGGTCCTACTGAAAAACTAATTGTCCCGATGGATATATTATTGAATAGATATTAGAAAAACACCTTGAGGATGGATTATAAACAACGTTTGGCATGTTTTTGTCGATATTATGGAGCTAATTTGGAATATTTTTTGCTGTTTTCGTGACTGCAATTTCCGGGCGATTTCTCAGCCAAACGTGAAGAACA